>NW_003314294.1:1767014-1783546 GCF_000143415.4 Selaginella moellendorffii | reverse complement strand
CACGCCATTCAAAGAATAATGCTCGACATAAGGCCACACGCCATTCAAAGAATAATGCTAGTCGAGCATTTTTTGGTGCATTTTTGGGTTCAAAATTGCATGAGCCCACACGCTATAAAGTTTACCTGTACCAAAAATAGAAACAACTTTATTTACTTGGGAATTTAAGTGGTTGAGGCATTTTTAAACTTACAAACACATGCCCTACTTACATTCCTTTGGTTGCCTAAAATTCAAAAATATTATAAACCTTTCTTTTTGCATTTTCAATGTTTTCAATTATGGTTTTTGATTTTCGTAGGACCAGCCTAGTAATCTATTTGCATCCCGTCATGTTTATAGCTAGCTTTCGTTCGTCCCCTTCGCTAGCCTGAGATACATCTGCTCGGCATCTGCCTCTTACAGCATTTGCCCAGAAAGGGCATCTTTCTTCACGCAGCATTTGCCACATGTTTAGGGTTTAGGGTTTAGGGTTTAGGGTTTAGCAATTCAGTAGCTTGATAAACATGCAAATACAGAACTTGATGCAAAATCCTTTGATATGTCACAATGCCCCTAGGACCATAAACACATTTCAATAGAGAGGGTCCTTTCATTTCATAACTCCTTACGTAGATCTTGGTGAAACCAGAGTTAGTGAAGTTAGTTTCTTGTGATCCCGCATCTGATTGTGATGTCCCTTTGCAGTTTCGATGGAAAGGTCAATGCACACCAAACTGTGAAATCTTGGAGCAAAATAACGGTCGGATCTATGGCAAATGCCCCTGAAACATTGTAAGGCTCGTGTGGTCTCATGTGGTGTCCGATTGAGATGCTTCTTTGCAGGGTCATCAAGAAAGACATTGTATACCATTCTATAAAATCTAGTTGCGATCTAACGGTTGGATCTCCAGAAAACTCAAAAAAATCTCGCGCGTGTCAGAATATCCTAGGAATATACTCCTATGTGCCCCTGAAAATGGCATGCGGCCCCACGCCATTCAAGAGATAATGCCAGATGACGCCGAGAATTTTTTGGTGCATTTTTTGGGTTCAAAATTGCATGAGCCCACACGCTATAAAGTTTATCTTTGCCAAATAGAGAAAAGTTTATCTGTGTCATGTGAGGTAGTTACAGTCCTTTGTGCTCGGCATCTGCCTCTTGCAGCATTTGCACTGAAAGGGAATTTTTTTCCATTCAGCATTTGGCCCTGAAAATGGCATGCGCCCACACGCCATTCAAGGAATAACGCCACAGGACGCCTGGATTTTTGGGTTTAAAATGTTTAGGGTTTTTTGGGTTTTTTCAAAATATTTTGGGTCCAACGTTTTTTGGGTTTCTTTGGTTCAAAATTGCATGAGCCCACACGCTATAATATTGATTTGAGAGAAAAATAGAAACAGATAGAATTTCTTTATTTAGCTGAACATCTGCCATTTTTGGAAATACAAGATGCTTTGGAATATCCAATCATGCATGGTATAAATATAGCGAGGGTATTAAATGATATCCCAATCATGATCTTTCTTTTGGATTTCGCGTGCATGCAGTCCGAGGAATGATGACGTTGCGGATTTCTTTTGGATTTTGCGTGCTTGCATGCGCGCGGCAATCCAGAAATTAATGGTGGCGCCCAAGTCCGAGGAATGATGACGTGGCGGGATTACCAACCGTTGTGACATTTCGCGCGTGTGAGGTTAGGTTTTGCATTTTGCTTTGTACTCGCGCTCGCACACTCGCGCTCGCGCTCGCATCACACTCGCGCTCCCGCTCGCATCGCGCTCCCACTCGCGATCACGCTCACTTCTCTACAGGTTTCTCGTGTGCATCGGCGTCCACTCGCGCTTGCATCACACTCGCGCTCGCATCGCGCTCGTGTGCATCGGCGTCCACTTCAAGACACACCCAGTTTGTAACTTCGCCGCCAACTCCGCCGCCCACTCCACCACCCACACGCAGCCCACTTGGCGTCCCGGGAGATTTCAGCACCACTCTCCAACTGTAAGTGGCAGAGTAGCCTTGCTGCTACGATCCGCTGCACACACAGTGCACATTCGCCAACGAGTCCGGCCTCGATTGTCACGGCCTCCATTCGGCTTCAAATGGTAAGTCTTTTAGACCAAGTAGAAAATGGCATGAGGCCACATGCCATTCAGTAGCAACATTGGCATGCACCGATTGGGCTCTCGAGTGCAGTCCGGTTACAGATGGCGTGTAGCCTCACGCCATCTTAGGATGCAGCCTCAAGACATCTGATGCAGTGGTGAATGGTGTGTGGCCTCACGTTATTTCCAGCTGCTAGCTTTTCATCTGTCAGCTCTAATTGTTGTGCATTTTTGAACAGGCGAGGAATTGCATTCTTCTTCCAGCCACTGTCAATGTGGATGCAGAGAAGGGGGAGGAGCTCACCAGTTGGACTTTCGGGATGGAAGGCGAGGATCTGATGCTGTACAACACAGATGGTGGGAGAAAAGAATGCATGGGGATCCTCATCCAAGTGACAGACACTCCATGCAGTTCCATGCAAGAATATGGACTGGCACTTGTGGTAGAGACAGCGTCCGCCTTCAAGATCCACCTTGCACATCCTAGCGGCTTCCCGGAGGGGGGCAGCGGCTATGAGGAATTCCTAGAGGGAGCTAGGGAGAGGTTGTCCAGGAGGCCCACAATTTCAAAGACGCTGCGGGTCTATGAAGATCACATGGAATCCACGGACCTCACCTACGGCGATGTTCAAAAACTATATTCCAACATTGAGCCGTTGAGAGTGCCTCCAGTTTGCGAAGCGAAGGGGAAGGGGGTCGATCTGGAAACTACCCCGAAGCAGAAAAGGGTGGTCAAGCTCAAGCCGACGTCCGACTCTGCTGCTCCAAAAAAGAAGCTACTCGGTGATGCCATTGCCTCGGGTTCGAACACTACACCCACCAAAAAGAAGAGCCGCAAAGAGCAGAAAGAGCAAGAAGAGGCAGCAAAAATCGTCGCAGATAATAGTACTTGTTACTATTCCAACAAAGTATATACAATCGACGTGAGCCGTATCGAGATCCAAAGCAAATACAACCACAGGCTAGTATCTGATGAGTGGGTGGAGAAACTGAAGCAGAAGATGCTGGCAAGTCCAGTAACACCCGACATCGCAGACGTGATCCCCTACTACCGAACAATGAAGGGCGAGACGAGGTTTCCAGACTTGATCAATAGGAAGGTGTTGGACGATCAGAACATCCGGTTCTATGCCGTCTCCGGGCAGCATTCTAGCTTGGCGATGCAACAGATAGTTGTGGATATTATGGTGGGCGAGGAGGTGAAGAAAGTCTTCAAGACAAGAGTTGTCCGCCTGATAAAAGGCAACTCGCCCCTCCGATCTATCATATACATCTCCCACGCGCAGAATGTCAAGCAAGAAACGTGCTACAAATTGGGTCTGCACGAGACATTGGCACGAACACGGAAGCTCTGGGTTCAACTGAAGAAGCCACAAAAACCAGGACAAGGACGTGCACTAGCAACTAGCGCCTGGCAGGTAAGCCTCGTTGCATGTGGCATAGCATGTGGCCTCACGCCATTTCCATTGCAGGAATTCTCGAGTCTTCTCTCGAAAACACTGGGGGTCAATGACACACTCAGCATCCATAACATTCTACTCGCGACAAAAGTTGTTTTTGACAAATGGGTAGATGTGCTAAGGAGGTACCATGACGGGGAGTTGCTAAACTCAATGGGTGTGGAGGACGGCCAGAAGCCCAATGATTTGAAGCTCAACGCCTTGCGTTTCTCGCGGTCTCTAGACGACGACGACCTTCTGACAGTGGCTAATGCTCTTCTACGTGGTGAGGTAGTCTTCAACAAGACCAAAATGACTCCCGGCCATATTGTGACATACGAGGACTTGTGCACGACTCTGAGAGCTCGTGCGCTATTGAAGGATTGGATCTTCGAGCAAGTGGCCGTGGCGAGGGTGAGCATCGACACCACGCAAGAGATGATGGAAGAGCTGGACTTGTCAAATGAAGACATCGACGAGTACGTGAAGGGGGCCCCCAAGTTCATCGATCTGCTGCGGGATGCCACGAAAAGTAAAGCTGAGAAGTTGGATCAGTATCCAAATTTCATTAAGAGGGATGTCGACCGCCGGCTTCAGAAACAGCTCGACCCCGCAGCAGAGGCCTATCGAGAACCTTACCGGGTATACGTGAATTCGGATGAGGATCAAAGGTGGAGGAGCATCGTTTCCCGCGGAGATGAGCAGGTCAAGAACATCTTTTGTGTGATGGACTTCACAAACGAGGAGATCACTCATGCAGATGAAGTCAGCTCCATCATTGACTTAATGGTGGGACTTGCGGAGGTGGAATCTTCAGTCCACTATATGATCTACGACTCCGAATCCTATCACAAGTTCTGGAAGGCCTTGAACGAGGTGAAGGCTCGGTTGAAAGGCAAGGAGATGCGGGAGATCCATGGGATAATGGCTAAGAATAAGATACCGACGAATGTCCGCATCTTCACAGTCGCCCTTGTTATTGGTCCTGCAGCAGAGTGGGACTGGAGTGACTTCCCAGCTTCGTTCAACAAAGCCGATCGAATTGATCTGAGGGAGGTCAATTTACCCGTGCCTGAGGAACTGAAGACGGCTATGGAGCTTTCGAATCCAAAGAAAGCTCCAGGTGCAGCATGGGAAATGCTCAGCTGGGTCTTCAACGCAATAGCGGGTGACTCCAAGGGCAAATGCGTTGTCGAGTACAACTGCGGCGGACTATTCTTTCGAGCCGCACTACTCAAGGGTGTCCCGTGTGTTGCGGTGACAAACTCCATTGAAGAGGTGACTTCAATGGAGCATATAATTACAGTTGCCAAAGAAAAACAGTATCTTCTCTACGAACCTAGTGAGTACGCACTTTAAGTTTAAATGTTATCTCACAAGCTCTGTATGCAGGAGCGTGGCCACCCCCAGATGCTGAAATGGCGTTAACAGCTACTGATGTTAGGCCGAGGTCACAACCTGCACAAGGTAAGGTCACGTGAGGCCTCACGCCATTTTGATTATAGATCGTTGTGAATATTCAGACACGAGGACTGAAAAGCGCACTGGTGGCGCGTCGAAGAAGGACAAACAGACAAGCAATAGGAAAAAAGGAGGTACAAATTATATTTGCAATGGCGTGTGGTCTCATGCCATTCCTTGCAGGAGACACTTCTTCAAAGGCAAAACAGGCAAGCACCAGCCAAGCTCAAACTGACAGTGGTCATAAAAAGCGAAAGCACGTTGGACAGTCGTCGGGATCAGAGGCGTTTGATTCGAAAAGGAAGAAGGGCAACGAAAAGATGATAGGTAATGCCTCGCGGTTATGGCGTGTGTGCTCATGCCATTCATTGCAGATCAAGGGCTGAGTGAAAGGAGCCAGTCACCACCTTCTGACTCAGATTCCTATGGCGGACTCCCCTTCCCCAATCTCAATGGAGAGGTACAATGGATGAGGGATGCTTTTCAAGTCAGGGCCACGTTTTTCTCATCTCGTCGTCTTCGAAGGGTGCAAGAACGTGCAGAAACCATGTTAAGACAGTCGGGTGAGGATACGGTCCTAGGTCACGCACTAAAACAGGCTATGGATGTCTTGTATTTTGAGATGGAGACTCGGCCAGATGATTTTTCCAAGATGGTCCTGGAAAAACAAGCAATCCAGCCTGAGCAGCCTATGGAAGAAATGCAAGAGGGGGATGAGGAGCCAGAGAAAGATAATGAGCAGGAAGAGCAGAAGGACGAAGAGGAGGACGAAGAAGAGGAGGACGAAGAGGACTTGGATGGTCCTCACAATGGTGACGATCACAATAACGACGATGACGATGATGACGATGATGGCCAGCCTGAGGTGGCCAAAGAGCAGCGGAGGAAGGTCATACAAGACAAACCATCAGGTAAATAATAGTACATCCATTCCTAACCTTTTACCATTTCTAACATTGTCCATGTAGGTCGCAGAAGAAATGGTAAGTAGAGATTATTCAGTTGAATTAAGATACAAACTCTAGCCTTTAGTGTCGAGGAAGGATAGTGCCAAGCAAGGGTCGAAACGTATGTCCAATCCTTCAGAATCAGCAGTGCGCCCAAGTGATATCGGTCCTAGTTCCTCAATAGCAGTTGATGGTAAATACAGTATAGTCGATTCAATGTGCTAATGAGTTTGTTTTTAGTAGCACGGGAGGATACCATCTCAATCGAAGGGAGATATTTGGACATGCATATGGATCCGCCAGTGGACTCTACTTGCCTGCAAGAGTCATCAGAGCTGGTGGAGGCTACTATCCATATCAACGCCAAGCAAGCTGACCACGCTCCACTTGATGCTGCCCATACCACTGAGTCAATCTTGTCCACGTATCCAACTGACGGTGACCAGACGCCATTGGACCCGCATGAGGCCGCCCCAGCCGCCGAGCCGGTCGTATCCTCATTTCCAACGTGTGCCCAATTGTCTGACTACGCGCCGTTAGAACCTCCCTACACCGCCCCTGCTGCCTGTTCGGTCATGTCCACTTTGCCAACGGAGGCACCAGCTGAAATGGCGTGTGATCACACGCCATCGGAACCACCCCATGCCACTGTTGAGCCAGTTGTACCAGAGTCTACAGCTGAAATGGCATGTGCCCACACGCCATCGGATGCGATTGACCCCACATTGCAGAGGAGAGTATTTCCGCCCTTCACGTTTCCTCGACCAAAACCCTCTGAACGACCATCGGGAGCACCATTCGCTAATATTGTAGATGGTAAAATTGACTTGTACCATTTTTTATGCTGACGCATTTCATTTCAGAGTCACGGCGAAAGTACTGTATCGTTTTTGATCTGAACGGTGTCCTTTTCTCCCATGAGCGTGGCTCGTCCTCGAATGTCACTGCACCCTCCAAAGCCTGCGGTCGCAAGTTGGTCAAAAGAGACAGATTCACATTAATCACACGGGAGAAACTGCGGGATCTAATAATGACCATGCGACACTTAAAACAGAGGGCCGGGTTCAATTTGCAATTGGGAGTTTGGACATCCATGATGCGCCACAATGCATTAACGTTGCTACAGATGATGCACGATCAGACGCGAGTAATATTACCATTTGACTTTCTCCTAACGCAGGAGGATTGCTTGACTATGGTCCATGTGAGGGGTAGCAAGCCCATCTTCGTCAAGGCAGAGGCTGTAGTGATGAACTGGACTGCTAGGTCAAGTGAAATCCTCATCATTGATGACTCGCCGATTAAAACTGCAGCGAACACGCACACATATGCAGTGCACCCCATCTCTTGCAGTATGGAAACTAGGGAGAAGAAACCGTATGTTCTGGGGGACCTTGCAAAACGGCTTGAAGCGATGGTGATAGAGAACCGGCCAGTCCAGGAGGTGGCTGCAGAAATCAACCAAATGGCAGATGGAACGGTATATCAGAAGCCATTTGATCGGACAGACACCAGTCATCATTTATGGCATGTATATTGTCTAGCCAAGCACTATCCGCATCTCCATAATCTGCTCAACCGGATGGGTTCTTCGACCACTGAACATGAGCGTGGACGTATTAGAGAAGAGATGGCATTACTATTGGGTTTAAATCTTGATAGTGTGGAGAGTGATGAAATTCCAAGATTATTGTATAGGCGTTGGAGGCAAAAAATAACAGTCTGAGATGGCATGTATTTATTTAAAAATGTAACTTATTATGGCATGGGGTTCCATGCCATTGTATTAATATTAAAAGACAATTCTTTGAGAGGATTTGCATTATACTAGAAGTGTTACAGCATGTTATTGGAAGTCTACGAAGTTGTTTTATTAATAAGGGGAAAGTAAAGATTGAATGGGGACTTGGGCTCCACCTAGACTCGGAGCAACTGAGCCAATATTAAAAGGATGGAAAGAAATTGGACGACGATGACAAGGAGAAGAGAGAGGTGAAGCAGTGAGAAGTGATTGAGTAGACATTTCCTTGTTT
This sequence comes from Selaginella moellendorffii, assembly GCF_000143415.4. NCBI lineage: Eukaryota > Viridiplantae > Streptophyta > Lycopodiopsida > Selaginellales > Selaginellaceae > Selaginella > Selaginella moellendorffii. Next base: position 1,775,581 of record NW_003314294.1, on the reverse strand, counting down.
AAAATAAAATGGCATGTGCCTCAATGCAGTTGAATTTTGTTATATTTATATACTATATAAAGGTTTGGAAACCTTATTTTACAAGTGGGATAATGACAATTCCCACTTTAACGAAATAGAGCTTCACAGAACTTGATGAGATTCTGGTGGTGTGCAAACGGAATTTGCAAGTAGCTCAAGATAGAGCGGAGAAGTTTGCTAATGAGCATTGCTAATTCCGGGAATACAAGGTGGGTGATCTCGTCTTTGTGTGAGTGATCTTTCCATCAAGTGAGTGGCAGAACACTTTGGTGCCTTTACGGACAGGGAAGAGTGATAAACTTTCCTATCGATATGCTGGTCCATATGAAGTGCTGGAGCGCATTGGTAAAGCGGCTTATCGGGTGCGGCTGCCAGCTGGGGTTTAGGGTTTATCTGGTATTTAATGTCAGCTAGTTGAAAGGTGTACTATCTCGGAGTGATAGGCCTAATGCCTCCGTGATGTATACGACTGTGGAAGATGGACCAGGAGTTTGAGCAGGGTTCCCCAGAAAGGGTGATCACTAGTACAACTTGTCCTTGGGACAAGGACTTTGTTGGGGGGGAAGAATTGTTAGGCGCCAACTTTGACCACGTGGTCAATGTCGGTGAAAGGAAGGCTCAAGGATATATTAAGGCATGTTAGGGTGAGGGACTTAACCTACCCTAGGGCTCATAGTGGAGCGGCGGCGTAGTGGAGCTTTTGAGGTAGCTTGGGGGTGGTTGGGTGGTGAGGAACCTCAAGAGGTGGCATAGCATAGTTTAGGGCGACTAGATCTCTGTCTTTTTGCACCGAATCATAACTGAAATGCCTTAGCATCTTTTGTTGTTTATATGTAGGCTATGGCCTCCTCCGTGCCTATCACATTGCAGAATGTAAATAGCAGCATGTCACAGATCTGTTCAGCAATGGGATGATCTACATTCAAGTATCAAATACAAACTACTCTGGTGATAGGGCATCCCAATCATGACATATTGTAAAGTTTAATAAGCTCCCTTTCAATATGCCATTGGATTTAGGAGTGTTGTGGAACCTTCACTCAAGGATATTGACAAGTACCAAGGGAGGGTACTCCCCTGTGCTGCAAAATGCAAACTTGAGAGGACTTGATCTGCATGAAGCCTCATTACACATGAATTCATGTTTGCCAATTGCCCCTTATTCACCTTGATCTCAACAAACTGAATTAAAAAATTACTTCATAATATTTTTGGGACTGACATCCCAATGTGACATAGAAGAGTAAGTCAGTTTCAAAGCCAAAAAGCAAATAGTAGCAGGAGAACATTTTTCTTTACCCATTTTGTTATATGTGTTTATCTCTAATTTGGCACTCTACTCTTCTTTTTCCTATGTGGTTTGATTGTGTTACACATGGGTAAAACAAATAGTTTATCATCACAGTTTTAGAGGGAAAGGTACACCTCCCAAGTACCTAGGGTGGGCAGCCTAGTATAGAATTGTGCAAACTTGCACAATATATGAAAAACACATAGGTGTGTAAATTGTTATAACACATGTGTGACTTACAAAATAATAATTCTTTTTATATATGGGTGCTGTAAGCGACTAAATTTTCCATTCTACTTTAGTCACTTAACCACACCTCTGACCACTTGGAGGAGTCTCATTCACAACCTCCATAAGTCCAATCTAGGACTTGGGTCTTACTAGCCCCGAGAATGGCATCCATGCCACTCAACATTTGCACTTGGTCCAAGTGCTCCACGTGTCCGATCCCATGACCGATACTCAAAGGTACCACCGACATAGCAGCCCGTTACGCTAAGGCTATGCCCAATCACCTTTGCCACACTGGTAGTCCAATACCACTTGCATCACCGTCTTGGCTCTCCAAGACTAGGCAAACCATCCGTGAGTGGTCATCTCAGATCCACTCCTTAGCATCCTTAGGATGCCCACCGACAAGGGGAATAGCCTGGTGAAGTGTTCAAGAGCCGGCTCTAGTTCCCCCGGGAGATCGACTGGCCGATGCTCCCAGTCCAAGTGTGGGTGGCACTACCTACTTGGATACCTGGTGTGGCTCAACGGAACCTGCTCTAAGCCCATGGCTAGAGCACCCAAGGGCAGAAGGCGAGGAGAGTACCCAGGTGGCTCGCGTAAGGCCACGGTGTTCCGAAATGTTGTCCCAAAAGCCCAGATTGTGGAAAGGAAGAGGAGCAGGCCTCTGGGGTAGTGACCAAGGACACAGTCGTGTGGTGAGGAAGTCCCAGAGGACCGTGGGACTTAGTGGTCGGGCCTGTGGGCCTCGATCCAGTGGCAGTATTGGCGAACACGGCCATGGGTAGTAAGGGACTTGGTGAAGACCGGAAAAGGGATATTGGGGAAGTCCAAACTTAGGAGCTTACAGGTGCTTACCACATATGCATTGCAAAGTTCCAATCAGTGCCACATATATGATTTTTGTACTATAAATGGAAAATGCTTTGCAAGTGAGTGGTTTTGTAATGATTAAATGTAGTGTACATAGTTTTCACCTTTTATCCTATGGTGATTTACCATAGAATAACCATGAAGAGAAACCTAAATTGTCTATGTGCCACATGTCATATACCATGTGCCATATGCCATATGCCCAAAGGATAGTAGAGTGGAACCTAAATTTCAAAGCCTGAATTTCAAAGGTTACTAAATGAAAGAACAGAGCAAAACTCCCAAATTTGTAGCCAAGGAGTGAAGGAATTAGAGCATGGAGTGACTCTTGAGCATTCAGCCCAAGGAATAAAGGGATAAGGGCATGGAGTGACTTGGAATAGTCTTAGAACATCTAGCATCTTAATGCCAGGACTAGCATGCAAAATTGAACCAAATAGAGTTTGGCACTATTTTAGTATACTGATGTCTAATATGAGAATATAGGTACTCCACCAATTAGAATGGTGTGAAAATTGGGCTTAAACCCAAGCCAGATGTAAAATAAGGACAAACACAAACGTGGGAGTTAGACTATACCTCAAATTGGTCAACTATACCCAACTTATCCACTATCCCTACTATACATTTAGAACCCCCTATATCCCCCCCCCTCCCCCTTCCCCCCCCCCCCTTGGGGAATGTATGTTTTGGGCTTTCATCCTTAGCCATCCTTAGTACTAGGAATTAGTTTCACCCTTAGCCATCCTTAGTACCAAGAGTTAGTCTTTGGGATTAACTCAAAATTTACTAAATATGGAATGGTGCATAGATTAAATAACCATTTAGATCTAACTCAACCACAATAAACTCACCAACATATTTAGCCAATAACTCTGAGCATGCCTTGAAGAAGCTAGCTATGCATGAAAACCATGAGATGGACTTATATTGGTACACAACCTCCTCATAAACAAAGCTATAATATGGGTACTAACACTTCAACCTCAAACAACTAAATTGGATATCACTATCCTCAACCAAGGTGTAAGGCTACCAAGACTAAGTCAAAATTAGTGAGAGCTCACTATTTTCATAATGCAAGATGCAACTTGCCACCTAGCATAATGCTACAAGAAAAAAGGCATAAGTGTCACCTTTCTATAAAAGTGCAATAACCACTTTTTTACATCAACTTTAGACTTTATCCAACTCAATTTCCTTAACCCTAAAAGTCAATATCCCTTTCAGGTCACATTATACAAATTACATGTTAAAGTTTAAGCTAACTGAAGTCAACTTTAACCCTTTCACTATATTGGCTTTTAAAAACAAAATGGTTTTCAAGCAAAATGATGAACAGATCAGCCATTGAAAAAGTCTATGGAAAACTTTCCATCCTAGAGAAAGAATGACTTTCAATTTAAGAATACAAACTTTTTAAAACTTAACCAACTTTCTTTTACTAACAATTTCACATAAGTTCACCTCAACATAAATTCGTATGACTCAATAGCATGCTTAGGCATCGAACATCTTGCCTATTTTCCCCACATCTAACATCAACATTCACAAAATGTAAATGAATACCTAAGACTTGATCCTAAGGATTATATTTTGGATATCTATATTGCACTAACATTCTTTTTGAATCACCTTCAAGATCCAATATGAAACTAAAACATTAACAAAAAAAATGACATGGAAAATCAAGCTCTAAAGAATCCTCATCACTTGAAACAACAATATCACTTCCACTAGCACAAGTGCTAGTAATGTCAATGCCTGTTAATGGTAGAAATTGTCTCTTTTTCACATTGTGTGGAGTAGGTTTGGCTTGCGAGCAATCAAAGAGTATGCACTATCTACCCGTATTGTGGATAGGAGTAGCTATGCCTCTTAGCTAATATATTGGTGGAGTTGCTTATGAACTAGTAGCAATTTCCTTCTCCATTGTAGTTCTAGAAGTGTTAACTTGGGATTAGTTTGTGTGTGCTTGTAGTAGTTGTCATTTTTGGTGTATCAGCCAGGCCCTGCACAGAGACCTTGACACCACAGCAAATGCCCACTGGAGGAACAGTGTGGTTGGTGAAGGTCTTGAGCACGATGGAGGAGCTCTCAGTGATTTGTAGAGTTCTCAATAGCTAGAGGTGTATGCTCAATAGCGACAGGCTTTGTTGTGGATGGGCGAACAACTGCACAAAAGCTCTATTTCGTTAAAGTGGGATTTATTCAGTAAAATGGGACTAGGTACAAATTTTCAAGTATTTGAAAATGACGTGAAATTATATGTTTTTTGTCCAGGGGCTAGACATATCTGGGGCATGGTGACTAGCGCGGTGACCTTATGTCCAGACTGAGTCCATCTAGTTGTATAATAAATCTCATTGTCAAGGTGAACAAGCCGAATCTGAAGCTAAAGAAGAGCGATGGCATGCGCGCACACACTATTTGTTTGTTCATTGAGCGTGTGGTGAGCTTTCCAAGATGAACATCATTCCTATTAGCCAGACATATAACTTAATGGTGAGAACATTTAGATATTATTCAATGTTATCTTTTTCTAACGAATCTAATTGTGAAGGTGTAGCAAGAGGCATTGCTAGTCTGGAGAAGTCATTTAACTCATTTGACCCTTAGTGTATTTTCATGAAACTAAATAACATTCATATTATTAAGGAATTTCTCTAGTACCTTTTTTTTACGACATAGAGGCTTGCATTTCTTTCAAAGGTGATTTAGTAAAAGGCCTGAGGGCACATGCCATTCTATTTCTCCGACCGGTATTAAGATATACTAGTGCAAAGGGAAAAAGGTATTTGGTGATCAAGTAAATGGCATGAGGGCACACGCCATTATAAGCCTAAGCGCTAGTGGACACCTCCTTTTTGGTACTCTCAGCGGTACTATCATCCTTCTCCGGGTCAGTTGTTTTGCTTTGGATTGTTGTCTCTGACGTTACTGGGGCGTTCTCGATAGTTGTTAATGTTGCCGTTTGTTCAGAAAAATGATCACCTGGAGTATAGTACGGGGAGTTTGGAAGACTTATATATTCTACATCTTCACCTATCTCCTTCTCCGTCTCCTTTTCTGCCTCACTTACAGATTTTGTGCTTGCCATGAGAACGCTCTTCACCCTAAAATATGGAGTTCGTTGTGTTATAAAAGGAAACCAACACACACGCTGCAAGGGAATGATGGTACATAAAGCACGTAAGCCCACAATATGGGTTTATGTGCCATTAATATGGGCCACACGCCATATTATTAGATTTATGCACGTGTGATTGGTAAATGCATATGTCACATCATCTTTGTTTTACCTCACACACTATATCAAGCCTCCTCTGATTCAGATTCGGATTGTTCACCTTGAAATAAAATACATTAGAAACTTTGTAAAGGAATATTAATGAATCTCACCTTGAACCCGAGTTATGAATGCTCTTGTTGCATCTCTTGCATGGTCTGGCAAGGTGATGGTGGCACTCTGCTTCCGCATCCAACCATGCACAACATTATCCACCGATATGCTCATGCTGGGATCCCTTGGATTCAGCACCCATCTCTTTTCTAGGCAATCCTTCGTATATCCGGAACTTGGCTTGAACCACTCCACAGTTACATTGAAGGAGTTAGTTTCCGCGTCCTCCTCTGCATCAGTGATGCAGCGCCCCACCCATATCATTTGTTTTTTATTACTGGGTCTGACAAGCACGACCATTCCTTTGCAGACCTGTACTGGATTGAATGCTGAATCCGGCTTCTTGTTCCTCGGCCCACAATAGTGATCCTCAACATCGTTATCTGTCACTGCATTTCCAGAGGACATTGTTCCGCTACTATCTGGTGCTCTGGGTTCTGGCCAAAAGGACTCTTCCAATTCTTCATATACAACCGGCCCATTTTGGATAGCAGATATAATCTTCTCCCAGTATTCGAGCAAAGGCTTGCACCTCTGAAAATAGGATTCTCCACCAAACACCAACCCCCTCTTCCAGAAGGCAATATGCTGTCTAATCCCGGCCACTATACTTTCCTGGTCTTTGAGTCCATCCGGGTGCATCGGCCGTGGGGAACCCTGAGGAATCATAGGTTCCCCAGTTATGAGATCTCTCTTGAAGAGTTCAATGCCGTCCACTGGCAGCCACACTATGTCCCATTCTCTCATCTTGTACCTCATCACTGGAGCACCGTCACACATGCTGAAATGAAACTGAAGAGGCTTGGAGTGGCCAATCAGCGTTTCGGATCCATCCCTGATGTAGCCTCTTACAAACCCCTTAAAGTCTGGAACCTCTGTCAGAAGTGCAGCTTCAACAGTGCCTTTGATGCAATTTTGGAATTCATCGTAGAGTTGTGGGAGGGTGAGGACATTGGATCGCCGGAGGGACTCTGCCAGGTGACTGAACATGGCATCGACGTCTTCATGAGTGTGCCCAACCATGAGAAAGCCAAGTGTAACCATTTCAAATATGCCTTTGGCAACAAGCATCGCCAAGTACGCGAAGACGTACATGTTTTTGTTCTCACTGCCAGCATTGTCTGTTTGGAGCAGAAGATGGGGTGGAAGGCCACATCGGCCGCAAGAACTTCCTTGAGATTCTGCTTCGTTTGGATGAGGCTGTGCATTCACCGGGCGACCAGCCTCGTCGGAATGGCATGAGGCCTCACGTGATAACCCTACAATCTGACGGCCAACATATTCACTGGGATGGCATGGGGCCCCACGCGATATTGCAAGCCTTTGCTCCTCCTCCAGCTGAACCCTGTATGGGGTTCGATCGACAAGGGCCTTATGCAAGGGTTGGCCGTTCAGCTCAGTCTGCGCACTTTGCAGAGACCTTAAGTGTTTTGCTAGGGACGCAATCATCATGTTTGCACCCCCGCCACCCCATAGAGGTACAAAGAAGTTCCCATAGTTCTGGGCACCATGCCCATGAGCGATTATGCCAAACAGAGACACAGGCAGCTGCATGGATGAAGAGATTGCCTTGGGGGCAGGATTGAGTCGAGGTAAGCACGTCTTTTTCTGGTCCATTTTGTCATGGATGATGCAGAGGTAAGAGTCAGGTCTCTCCATGGAGAGAATCCTGTTATGATAATATGCAGTCCTGCAGCTTCTCTGCTCGATGTTGTGGTCGAGCCGCCTTCTAACCAACGTCTCTCGCTCTTGAGCGCTGCAAGAATTCTTCGACAAAGCCATTTTGATAGCAGTGCACTCGTCACACTTTGAAAAGCTGGAGTACTTTCCTATACTCACATCCCTGAACCTGTTGCTCCACAATCTACTAAATCTAGATTGGCTCAGCTTCCTGTAGCCATTACTCTGGAGTTCCCGATTCACATCTTCCAATATGGCCCCCTTGGTATACATGGAAGGGAGAACTCATTGGGTCTCGTGTTCCATCTTCCAAGAGGCGGGTTTTATGTGGTTGCTGCTCGCTACATGTCTCGACAAACCTCTTGAAGATTGCCTCTCCATATACAACATGACCCCTGGTTTTGTGCGTACCGTCATTCCCATGGACTGCCTGTTGAACCCTTTGTTCCTCGAACTCAGTTTTGATTCTGTAGAATGTGCTTCGAGGGACTCCATAAATGATTCTCCATGCCTTCATGCAGACCAAACCCCTCTGGAAGACCATGCCCCCCACCTGATGTTCTGAAGCATCAACAGATGACCGTAATGCCTCATACACAAAATTGCGAGCTGCCTTCCAGGACAATGTCTTGTATCTTGCTCTCTCCTCTTCAATAGCATCCCAATCAGCATGTTGACAGCACCTCCTCTTGCAACAAGCAACTGTCGAGACCATTCGAACCTCCATCGCCATTTTCTGCCTTTTCGGTTCGTTGCTCAGATCCCTTTGGCTGCGCTTTAGGAAGGTGTACTTTCTTTTCCCATGAAGAGATGTTCTGTCATCAGTTGTAGTGGTGTTTGATTGTGAATCCTTCACATTCTCAAACACTAAGTGCCTCAATTTCCACCGCACAATGCTTCCAATAGTCAGACTGTTTTCTTCTGTGTCAACAACCTCTAAAATCGCAACTCCAATATCATCCCAGCCCAATTCTTGATTAGCAACCGCATCTCTTGGATCGACAACTGTGGCTAAGCCCTCAGCTACCACCTCCCCCTCGGGGTTGTTTAGAAACACTTTGCCTGAAT
>NW_003314294.1:1679257-1765585 GCF_000143415.4 Selaginella moellendorffii | reverse complement strand
AGTAAAAACATACATGACAATACGCTAGCCATGAAATTGCAAGGGCCCAAGATGGCATGTGGCCTCATGCCATTTCTAAATGTGGTCCTAAGCCATTCCATGGTGAACATACCAGGAAGCACAAGTGCCGAATATCAAGAGGAAGCGGTAGCCACACCAAAGACAGTGCCGCTCGCAACACCGCAACTACTCGTAGCGCCGCTCGCAACACCGCAACTGCTCGTAGCGCCGCTCGCACAAACTGCCACTCGCATAAACTGCCGCTCGCAATGGCGCTCGCAATGCCGCAACCGCTCGTAGACGCATAAACCACAGCCCACAACGCCGCTTACACAAGCAGCGCTCACTGCGCTCAGCGGAACCAAGAACACGGCGCACAAAAATGATAGACCTAGGAATGAGTTCGAGAATTCAAAAATAACACACGCTTGAACGTCACATCAAATCCTCTGACAAACCAGATCTTATGATTCCTCTGACAAATTTCAAACTGAGTAGCTTCTAGACTTTGCTGTCGGAAGTTGAACTTTGTCACATCATGTCCTTGCCTCGATCCAGCTGTGCCATGTCAGTGATTCGAACTTTGCCATGCCATGTCAGCGATCCGCGCCAAGATTATTCGCCGTGTAAAGGAATAATTACGCTGTGTGTGTACGTCCATTTATGGCAATATAAGGCCACACGCCATTCAAAGAATAATGCTCGACATAAGGCCACACGCCATTCAAAGAATAATGCTAGTCGAGCATTTTTTGGTGCATTTTTGGGTTCAAAATTGCATGAGCCCACACGCTATAAAGTTTACCTGTACCAAAAATAGAAACAGCTTTATTTGATTGGGAATTTAAGTGGTTGAGGCATTTTTGAACTTACAAACACATGCCCTACTTACATTCCTTTGGTTGCCTAAAATTCAAAAATATTATAAACCTTTCTTTTTGCATTTTCAATGTTTTCAATTATGGTTTTTGATTTTCGTAGGACCAGCCTAGTAATCTATTTGCATCCCGTCATGTTTATAGCTAGCTTTCGTTCGTCCCCTTCGCTAGCCTGAGATACATCTGCTCGGCATCTGCCTCTTACAGCATTGCATGAGCCCACACGCTATAATATTGATTTGAGAGAAAAATAGAAACAGATAGAATTTCTTTATTTAGCTGAACATCTGCCATTTTTGGAAATACAAGATGCTTTGGAATATCCAATCATGCATGGTATAAATATAGCGAGGGTATTAAATGATATCCCAATCATGATCTTTCTTTTGGATTTCGCGTGCATGCAGTCCGAGGAATGATGACGTTGCGGATTTCTTTTGGATTTTGCGTGCTTGCATGCGCGCGGCAATCCAGAAATTAATGGTGGCGCCCAAGTCCGAGGAATGATGACGTGGCGGGATTACCAACCGTTGTGACATTTCGCGCGTGTGAGGTTAGGTTTTGCATTTTGCTTTGTACTCGCGCTCGCACACTCGCGCTCGCGCTCGCATCACACTCGCGCTCCCGCTCGCATCGCGCTCCCACTCGCGATCACGCTCACTTCTCTACAGGTTTCTCGTGTGCATCGGCGTCCACTCGCGCTTGCATCACACTCGCGCTCGCATCGCGCTCGTGTGCATCGGCGTCCACTTCAAGACACACCCAGTTTGTAACTTCGCCGCCAACTCCGCCGCCCACTCCACCACCCACACGCAGCCCACTTGGCGTCCCGGGAGATTTCAGCACCACTCTCCAACTGTAAGTGGCAGAGTAGCCTTGCTGCTACGATCCGCTGCACACACAGTGCACATTCGCCAGCGAGTCCGGCCTCGATTGTCACGGCCTCCATTCGGCTTCAAATGGTAAGTCTTTTAGACGAAGTAGAAAATGGCATGAGGCCACATGCCATTCAGTAGCAACATTGGCATGCACCGATTGGGCTCTCGAGTGCAGTCCGGTTACAGATGGCGTGTAGCCTCACGCCATCTTAGGATGTAGCCTCAAGACATCTGATGCAGTGGTGAATGGCGTGTGGCCTCATGTTATTTCCAGCTGCTAGCTTTTCATCTGTCAGCTCTAATTGTTGTGCATTTTTGAACAGGCAAGGAATTGCGTTCTTCTTCCAGCCACTGTCAATGTGGATGCAGAGAAGGGGGAGGAGCTCACCAGTTGGACTTTCGGGATGGAAGGCGAGGATCTGATGCTGTACAACACAGATGGTGGGAGAAAAGAATGCATGGGGATCCTCATCCAAGTGACAGACACTCCATGCAGTTCCATGCAAGAATATGGACTGGCACTTGTGGTAGAGACAGCGTCCGCCTTCAAGATCCACCTTGCACATCCTAGCGGCTTCCCGGAGGGGGGCAGCGGCTATGAGGAATTCCTAGAGGGAGCTAGGGAGAGGTTGTCCAGGAGGCCCACAATTTCAAAGACGCTGCGGGTCTATGAAGATCACATGGAATCCACGGACCTCACCTACGGCGATGTTCAAAAACTATATTCCAACATTGAGCCGTTGAGAGTGCCTCCAGTTTGCGAAGCGAAGGGGAAGGGGGTCGATCTGGAAACTACCCCGAAGCAGAAAAGGGTGGTCAAGCTCAAGCCGACGTCCGACTCTGCTGCTCCAAAAAAGAAGCTACTCGGTGATGCCATTGCCTCGGGTTCGAACACTACACCCACCAAAAAGAAGAGCCGCAAAGAGCAGAAAGAGCAAGAAGAGGCAGCAAAAATCGTCGCAGATAATAGTACTTGTTACTATTCCAACAAAGTATATACAATCGACGTGAGCCGTATCGAGATCCAAAGCAAATACAACCACAGGCTAGTATCTGATGAGTGGGTGGAGAAACTGAAGCAGAAGATGCTGGCAAGTCCAGTAACACCCGACATCGCAGACGTGATCCCCTACTACCGAACAATGAAGGGCGAGACGAGGTTTCCAGACTTGATCAATAGGAAGGTGTTGGACGATCAGAACATCCGGTTCTATGCCGTCTCCGGGCAGCATTCTAGCTTGGCGATGCAACAGATAGTTGTGGATATTATGGTGGGCGAGGAGGTGAAGAAAGTCTTCAAGACAAGAGTTGTCCGCCTGATAAAAGGCAACTCGCCCCTCCGATCTATCATATACATCTCCCACGCGCAGAATGTCAAGCAAGAAACGTGCTACAAATCGGGTCTGCACGAGACATTGGCACGAACACGGAAGCTCTGGGTTCAACTGAAGAAGCCACAAAAACCAGGACAAGGACGTGCACTAGCAACTAGCGCCTGGCAGGTAAGCCTCGTTGCATGTGGCATAGCATGTGGCCTCACGCCATTTCCATTGCAGGAATTCTCGAGTCTTCTCTCGAAAACACTGGGGGTCAATGACACACTCAGCATCCATAACATTCTACTCGCGACAAAAGTTGTTTTTGACAAATGGGTAGATGTGCTAAGGAGGTACCATGACGGGGAGTTGCTAAACTCAATGGGTGTGGAGGACGGCCGGAAGCCCAATGATTTGAAGCTCAACGCCTTGCGTTTCTCGCGGTCTCTAGACGACGACGACCTTCTGACAGTGGCTAATGCTCTTCTACGTGGTGAGGTAGTCTTCAACAAGACCAAAATGACTCCCGGCCATATTGTGACATACGAGGACTTGTGCACGACTCTGAGAGCTCGTGCGCTATTGAAGGATTGGATCTTCGAGCAAGTGGCCGTGGCGAGGGTGAGCATCGACACCACGCAAGAGATGATGGAAGAGCTGGACTTGTCAAATGAAGACATCGACGAGTACGTGAAGGGGGCCCCCAAGTTCATCGATCTGCTGCGGGATGCCACGAAAAGTAAAGCTGAGAAGTTGGATTAGTATCCAAATTTCATTAAGAGGGATGTCGACCGCCGGCTTCAGAAACAGCTCGACCCCGCAGCAGAGGCCTATCGAGAACCTTACCGGGTATACGTGAATTCGGATGAGGATCAAAGGTGGAGGAGCATCGTTTCCCGCGGAGATGAGCAGGTCAAGAACATCTTTTGTGTGATGAACTTCACAAACGAGGAGATCACTCATGCAGACGAAGTCAGCTCCATCATTGACTTAATGGTGGGACTTGCGGAGGTGGAATCTTCAGTCCACTATATGATCTACGACTCCGAATCCTATCACAAGTTCTGGAAGGCCTTGAACGAGGTGAAGGCTTGGTTGAGAGGCAGGGAGATGCGGGAGATCCATGGGATAATGGCTAAGAAGAAGATACCGACGAATGTCCGCATCTTCACAGTCGCCCTTGTTATTGGTCCTGCAGCAGAGTGGGACTGGAGTGACTTCCCAGCTTCGTTCAACAAAGCCGATCGAATTGATCTGAGGGAGGTCAATTTACCCGTGCCTGAGGAACTGAAGACGGCTATGGAGCTTTCGAATCCAAAGAAAGCTCCAGGTGCAGCATGGGAAATGCTCAGCTGGGTCTTCAACGCAATAGCGGGTGACTCCAAGGGCAAATGCGTTGTCGAGTACAACTGCGGCGGACTATTCTTTCGAGCCGCACTACTCAAGGGTGTCCCGTGTGTTGCGGTGACAAACTCCATTGAAGAGGTGACTTCAATGGAGCATATAATTACAGTTGCCAAAGAAAAACAGTATCTTCTCTACGAACCTGGTGAGTACGCACTTTAAGTTTAAATGTTATCTCACAAGCTCTGTATGCAGGAGCGTGGCCACCCCCAGATGCTGAAACGGCGTTAACAGCTACTGATGTTAGGCCGAGGTCACAACCTGCACAAGGTAAGGTCACATGAGGCCTCACGCCATTTTGATTATAGATCGTTGTGAATATTCAGACACGAGGACTGAAAAGCGCACTGGTGGCGCGTCGAAGAAGGACAAACAGACAAGCAATAGGAAAAAAGGAGGTACAAATTATATTTGCAATGGCGTGTGGTCTCATGCCATTCCTTGCAGGAGACACTTCTTCAAAGGCAAAACAGGCAAGCACCAGCCAAGCTCAAACTGACAGTGGTCATAAAAAGCGAAAGCACGTTGGACAGTCGTCGGGATCAGAGGCGTTTGATTCGAAAAGGAAGAAGGGCAACGAAAAGATGATAGGTAATGCCTCGCGGTTATGGCGTATGTGCTCATGCCATTCATTGCAGATCAAGGGCTGAGTGAAAGGAGCCAGTCACCACCTTCTGACTCAGATTCCTATGGCGGACTCCCCTTCCCCAATCTCAATGGAGAGGTACAATGGATGAGGGATGCTTTTCAAGTCAGGGCCACGTTTTTCTCATCTCGTCGTCTTCGAAGGGTGCAAGAACGTGCAAAAACCATGTTAAGACAGTCGGGTGAGGATACGGTCCTAGGTCACGCACTAAAACAGGCTATGGATGTCTTGTATTTTGAGATGGAGACTCGGCCAGATGATTTTTCCAAGATGGTCCTGGAAAAACAAGCAATCCAGCCTGAGCAGCCTATGGAAGAAATGCAAGAGGGGGATGAGGAGCCAAAGAAAGATAATGAGCAGGAAGAGCAGAAGGACGAAGAGGAGGACGAAGAAGAGGAGGACGAAGAGGACTTGGATGGTCCTCACAATGGTGACGATCACAATAACGACGATGACGATGATGACGATGATGGCCAGCCTGAGGTGGCCAAAGAGCAGCGGAGGAAGGTCATACAAGACAAACCATCAGGTAAATAATAGTACATCCATTCCTAACCTTTTACCATTTCTAACATTGTCCATGTAGGTCGCAGAAGAAATGGTAAGTAGAGATTATTCAGTTGAATTAAGATACAAACTCTAGCCTTTAGTGTCGAGGAAGGATAGTGCCAAGCAAGGGTCGAAACGTATGTCCAATCCTTCAGAATCAGCAGTGCGCCCAAGTGATATCGGTCCTAGTTCCTCAATAGCAGCTGATGGTAAATACAGTATAGTCGATTCAATGTGCTAATGAGTTTGTTTTTAGTAGCACGGGAGGATACCATCTCAATCGAAGGGAGATATTTGGACATGCATATGGATCCGCCAGTGGACTCTACTTGCCTGCAAGAGTCATCAGAGCTGGTGGAGGCTACTATCCATATCAACGCCAAGCAAGCTGACCACGCTCCACTTGATGCTGCCCATACCACTGAGTCAATCTTGTCCACGTATCCAACTGACGGTGACCAGGCGCCATTGGACCCGCATGAGGCCGCCCCAGCCGCCGAGCCGGTCGTATCCTCATTTCCAACGTGTGCCCAATCGTCTGACTACGCGCCGTTGGAACCTCCCTACACCGCCCCTGCTGCCTGTTCGGTCATGTCCACTTTGCCAACGGAGGCACCAGCTGAAATGGCGTGTGATCACACGCCATCGGAACCACCCCATGCCACTGTTGAGCCAGTTGTACCAGAGTCTACAGCTGAAATGGCATGTGCCCACACGCCATCGGATGCGATTGACCCCACATTGCAGAGGAGAGTATTTCCGCCCTTCACGTTTCCTCGACCAAAACCCTCTGAACGACCATCGGGAGCACCATTCGCTAATATTGTAGATGGTAAAATTGACTTGTACCATTTTTTATGCTAACGCATTTCATTTCAGAGTCACGGCGAAAGTACTGTATCGTTTTTGATCTGAACGGTGTCCTTTTCTCCCATGAGCGTGGCTCGTCCTCGAATGTCACTGTACCCTCCAAAGCCTGCGGTCGCAAGTTGGTCAAAAGAGACAGATTCACATTAATCACACGGGAGAAACTGCGGGATCTAATAATGACCATGCGACACTTAAAACAGAGGGCCGGGTTCAATTTGCAATTGGGAGTTTGGACATCCATGATGCGCCACAATGCATTAACGTTGCTACAGATGATGCACGATCAGACGCGAGTAATATTACCATTTGACTTTCTCCTAACGCAGGAGGATTGCTTGACTATGGTCCATGTGAGGGGTAGCAAGCCCATCTTCGTCAAGGCAGAGGCTGTAGTGATGAACCGGACTGCTAGGTCAAGTGAAATCCTCATCATCGATGACTCGCCGATTAAAACTGCAGCGAACACGCACACATATGCAGTGCACCCCATCTCTTGCAGTATGGAAACTAGGGAGAAGAAACCGTATGTTCTGGGGGACCTTGCAAAACGGCTTGAAGCGATGGTGATAGAGAACCGGCCAGTCCAGGAGGTGGCTGCAGAAATCAACCAAATGGCAGATGGAACGGTATATCAGAAGCCATTTGATCGGACAGACACCAGTCATCATTTATGGCATGTATATTGTCTAGCCAAGCACTATCCGCATCTCCATAATCTGCTCAACCGGATGGGTTCTTCGACCACTGAACATGAGCGTGGACGTATTAGAGAAGAGATGGCATTACTATTGGGTTTAAATCCTGATAGTGTGGAGAGTGATGAAATTCCAAGATTATTGTATAGGCGTTGGAGGCAAAAAATAACAGTCTGAGATGGCATGTATTTATTTAAAAATGTAACTTATTATGGCATGGGGTTCCATGCCATTGTATTAATATTAAAAGACAATTCTTTGAGAGGATTTGCATTATACTAGAAGTGTTACAGCATGTTATTGGAAGTCTACGAAGTTGTTTTATTAATAAGGGGAAAGTAAAGATTGAATGGGGACTTGGGCTCCACCTAGACTCGGAGCAACTGAGCCAATATTAAAAGGATGGAAAGAAATTGGACGACAATGACAAGGAGAAGAGAGAGGTGAAGCAGTGAGAAGTGATTGAGTAGACATTTCCTTGTTTAAAATAAAATGGCATGTGCCTCAATGCAGTTGAATTTTGTTATATTTATATACTATATAAAGGTTTGGAAACCTTATTTTACAAGTGGGATAATGACAATTCCCACTTTAACGAAATAGAGCTTACAAGGTGACTCTGACGGGGTGATGGCTTGGTTGAAATCAACTCTAGCAATCCCTAGGTCGACAAGAAGCTCTCTTTCCAGCTTTGTGGCAAATAAAAATGCCTCACGGCAAGACCTAAATGTCTTCTTAAGAAGTTTCCACACAAGTTCCCGCACAGACCCGCTGTGAATGCCGTGATCCCCTGTTGCTCATCTTAGACCACTCTGCAATCCCAACACTACTTCCAATAAGCTCAAAACTGTGTGATGTAGTCAGGAACAGACTCGTGAGCACCCTACTGGAACAAAAAGAGGTCGACAAGTAGCCGATTTGTGGGTTTTTCTTCAACAAAGCATTCTCTGAAAGAAGCAAGTAGTGGCT
Organism: Selaginella moellendorffii; assembly: GCF_000143415.4. Taxonomy (NCBI): domain Eukaryota; kingdom Viridiplantae; phylum Streptophyta; class Lycopodiopsida; order Selaginellales; family Selaginellaceae; genus Selaginella; species Selaginella moellendorffii. The sequence goes on along the minus strand of NW_003314294.1, from coordinate 1,757,380 downwards.
GGAAGTTTGTCCAGTCCTCTGGGAGGAGAGAATCTGCCCAAATTGCTGCTTTGCCTTCAAGAGATTGCAAGAAGTCACGGCACATACGATCATCGTCGACGATCATATTTGTGGTGCAGTAGTAATCAAAGTGACTAATATGCGATGTTGGAGAGACTATTCCAACACCTGAGAAGGTCGACATATCACTCCCCTTCTATAGAACATGGAGCTGAGGTCGAGCTAAAGGTGGCTGCGCTATAGCCTGTAGATCTAAGTCACTGGAATCTGCCGAGGATGAAGAGGACTCGGCCCGAGAAGGTGCAGTGTTGTACCTAAACTACCTTTGGATATTAGAAAGTTTACTTCGTACCTTAGGGCCTCAAGGTATGGTAAAAGGGTGCCAGTTTGTCGTACGTCTAGTTTGTACCAGCATCAAATACTCTGAACACTACAAATCCCTAGTCAAGGCAACTGGGTTGATAGGAGCAAGAAGACTGTAGGCTAGTGCTCAAGTTGAGCAAAGTTACCCAAAATGCCTGTGACAAAGAGGAATAAGGGTGAAAATGGAGATGTAAGCCTCAAGCACACATAACCATTGACCCGTGGGGTAACCACCGAAGTAGCCGTTGGAGTAGCCGCTAGAGTAACCGGTAATTGGTAACCAGGGATCTATAACCTGTAACTGGTAACCCCCATGCTCTCACTCCTACTCCTGTGCTTGCTCCAACACCAACTCCTATCCCTGTGCCTGTTCCTATTGTCCCTGTTCCTACGGTTACCTGTTCCTTGAAGATTGCTTCGCTCCCATGGAACTCCCAACAAAGTTTAGCCCAAAAGAGAAAAATGAGTCTTCTGGTCTCGATCCTTCCCCATTTTGACTATTGGTGGGCTCGTTGGAAAGAGCTCAACCCCGTCTACCCTCCATCACAGGAATTTAGGACGAAGCCACCTCAATATTCCCCAAAATCCAAGAAGAGGTCACCTAGAACACCAATATTGTGGAAAAACATGTGCATCTCACTGATGTAGATCAATACTAAGGTGCCATTGGTATTTTCAGAAAGCCTAGGACCAGGAGCATCTCTCGAAAGAAACGGCATCCAAAACAAAGCCCGAAGGAGCACGAATTCCTGCCACAAAGATGACCCAATCTAGCCAGAGAAGAAAATCCTTTTGCATGCCACCCCTATTCGCCCAAATGCACTACTATGAGAAATTGGGCCGAGGATCTAGGCGAGAAAGTGAAAACCTCCAATTATTCCTCAAACCGAGCCAAGAAACGTTGTATCTCTTCAAATACTACACGGCTTGATGAGCGCCATACCTTGCTGAAAAGAGGAGCTCCAGACCTGTCCAACACGCCCAAGATCAAACAAAACCACCGCAAAACGAACAAGGAATTCGTTCATAAAGTCTACGGCCAAAAGAAAAAGAGAGAAATGACGCTTCAGAAAGTGCTGCAGGTCGCGCCGGGTTCACCATTTGTTGGGGGAAGGAGGGGCACCTCCCCCAACGGTTGTTCAAACATGAGAAGTGCTTCAATGCTTTCTGCAAAATGCCCCCCCTTGCCCTTGTGGGGCAAGGGTTTTATACAAAAAAGATGGGGAATATTTCGAGGACCAGAATATTCTCTCTCTCTCTCTCACTCTCTCAGTGGCCACGCTCGAACAAGAGATTTAGGAATCCGTAGATGGATGGTTAATGCTCCATTACTTGTGTAGTGAATAACTAAAACCAAGTAGGACTAAGTAGGAGCTGGTATAATAGGTGGGAGAGAACCTTTGCAAAGGAACTTAACTAAGGCCAAGACAGTATTGGTCGGATAAACAAGGTAAACTGGCAAATTAAAAAGGAAAATTTTGTGGCTTACAATTTGGTATCGAAGCCTTTTTCTCAGTTCTAACGAAGGATAGAGGCAGATTGCAGCGCATAAATGAACCAAGGCGGAGATAGAACCTCTTCCAAAGCTAGAGCCTCCAGTCAAACAAGAGGATATAGATGAGAAATCTTTGCATGAGGAGGACTCCAGTGAGGAAACTTTCAAACAAGAGTCTGGTGGTGAGGTTCGGTTATCCAAGGCTCGATTGGACATTCTAAAAGGACAATTGGCTCAGACCATTGCCATGCTAGAGACTCTCATACGCAAGCTAAAGCGTGACAAGAAGAGAAAGAAAAAGTAGAAGAAAAACAAAAGATTGCAGATACTAGCAGTGTAGAAGGCGTGGACCCTTCGACTGGGATTGAGGCAGGACTGAACAAAGTTGAAAAAACCAAAGTGGAATTAGTCCCTCAAGCAGTTCCCAAGTACAAACCAAATCCCCCACCGGTCTTCAAGGGAGTGAATGACTATAAGGTGGTGGAGGATTGGTTTTATTGATATGGAGGATTACTTCCGAGCGTTGTGGTTACCGAGCTTAGAGAAGGTCCCATGTGGAAAACCATACTTGGCAAATAATGCTAAGTCTTGGTGGAGAATAATAGAGGCCAGCAAAGGACCAGTGGCCACTTGAGAAATGATGAAGGCGAGGATCCGTGCAACTTATGTTCCTTCAAATGGTACTCTGCACCTAAGGGATGAAGTTGAGTAGGCTGAAGCAGACCAGAAACCATTCAAGAGTATGTGAATGTGTTTATGGCAAAGAGGATACTTGTCATAGACAAGGGTGATATGGATGTGTTCCATGCCTTCATATTAGGCTTCCAAACTTGGGCTCATGGCAAGTTGATGTGTTGGAACCAAACCAACTACAAGGAAATGTTGGATGCAGCTATCAAGGTGTATTTCAATGATAACTTGCGAAAGGGGAACACAATGGGGTTGGGGTCCATATTTAGCAAAGGGGTCAAACTAAGATTGATATATGGCAAAGGGAAATTTAAGAAGAATTTCTCTAAGAATGAGTCCTTGGGGTTCCGAAAAGATAGATCTAGGGGCCAGTGAGCGAGTATGTAAGGGAGTCAAGTGAAAAAGGACAAACCCAGAAAGTCAAGTTTGCTAATAGCATGGGAAACAACATATGCTTCAACTATGGTGAAGCGGGACACTTTTCATAGGAATGTCTCTACCTAAAGAAAGCCAGAGCCAATATAGCCATTAAGTCGGGTTAAATCCAAATTGAGGTACATGATCCAGTCCCTAGCTCAAAGTTACTCATTACATGAGCAACTTTGGTAAAGAGTTGTTTGCGAGATCTACTAGCCCTCTAAGGGAAGCTCAGAGGTAGCTTTGTTAAGATCCTTATTGACACGGGTGCTTCGGATAATTTTGTGGCTACAGACATAGTCCGGCAAGCTGGATTAATGGTGCAGTGGCTGGGTGAACCAAGGACTATAAAGTTTGTTCAAAATAGCCAAAGCACCGATGAGGTACTTCGACAAGCAAGAGTCGAAATAGGGACATGGAAAGTAGATATGGTCACTGTATTGGTCATGGCAGGATTTGATGTAATCTTCGGGATGGATTAGTTCAATCGGTTCATAATAGCTCTGCATGGACAAGGTAAGAACCTTATGTTACTAACAAATGCCCAATAGATCTAAATGTAGGGCAATGTAAGGCCAAAAACTCCTGCGTGAACCTGGTGTCCACGAGATGACAACTCATTAAAGGAACTAAGGCAACATTTTTGTGCTTACTCTCAGTGAGGAGTGACAAAAAGATAGGAATAAAAGAAGTGCTTTTAGTGATCTAGTGGGTGTTGGACCAATTCCTAGATACCATGCCGGAGAAGCTACCGGCGGGGTTACCCCCCGAATGATTGATAGAATTAAGATCGAGCTAGTCAAGGGTGCTAAGGTGGTGGTTCGCCCCCCCATCAATTGAATGAAAAGGAACTCGAGGAGATCAAATGCCAACTTGAGGAGTTAGTGGAAAAAGGGTATATTAGGTTGAGCAAGTCACCATATGGTGCATTGGTATTATTTGTGAAAAAGAAAGATGGATCTATGCACATGTGCATAGACTACCGGCTACTCAACAAGTATACAAAGAAAAACAAGTACCTTTTACCAAGGATTGAGCACCTGTTCGATAGGTTGGGAAAGGTGAAATACTTCTCGAGGATCAAACTAAGGTCAAGATACTACCAGATCAGGGTAGTAGAGGAAGATGTCGAGAAGACAACATGTTGGACAAAGTATAGAAGCTCAAAGGCTACCTTCCTTAGTCCCCCTTCTGGAACATACACCCTTATTTGCTTGTAATAAATGAGTCCATTGCGTTCCGCATAGCCCGTTTTCTCTTCCGTTGGCAGCTCACCTCTCTAGTGAGCTTCCCTCGCCTCCAGATTCCTTAACAACACTTCTTGTGCTAGACCATCGTTCTCATATGCTGTCCGCACATCGTCCCAGAAGGTTGCTGTTGCGCTGGAGATCGCCAACCTCAAGCTCGCTTTTCGACTTAGCGCATCTGCCACGATGTTGCTCTTCCCAGGCTTGTACAGAATCTCGCAATCAAACTCGGCCAAGGCATTGGCCCACCGACCTTGTTTCCCTCTCAGGTCGGGTTGTGACAAGAAATGTTTCGTTGCCACATTGTCCGTGTAAACCTTGAGTGTCTCCCAAGGTAGTGTCGCCACTCCTTGAGCGCCTTGACCACTGCAAACAATTGGCAGTCCGTTGAACCTTGTCCAACTTCTTCGAGAAGAACGCTACTAGATGGTTGTCTTGCTTCAAAACTGCGCCCAACGCAAAGTCCGAAGCATCCGTGTCTACCTCAAAGTCCTTACCAAAATCTGGTAATGCCAACACCGGAGCCTTCCTCAACTTCCCTTTGAGGTGGACGAATGCCGCCTTGCATTCCGCTGTCCATACCATCTTCCCTTTTCCTGTTTGGTCCGTTAAGGGCAGGGCTACTCTCGAATAGTGTCTGATAAACTTTCGATAGTAGTTGCATAGCCCCAAGAACGCCCTCAACTCATGTACATTCGAAGGTTGCTCCCATTCCTGGATCGCTTGGACCTTCTCCGGGTCCACCTTGAGCCCGTCCTGGCCCACCACATGCCCGAGAAACTTTACCTCTTGTTGAGCAAAGTCACATTTACTCTCTTTAGCATACAGTTTGTGTTCCCTTAGTTTCTCAAACACCTTCGCCAAGTGTTCGGCATGCTCCTCTAGCGTCTCGCTATAGATCAGGATGTCGTCGATATAGACGACCACGAAGTGATCCAGATAGGGTACAAAGATGTGGTTCATCAACGCCGAAAACGTTGCCGGCGCATTGCACAACCCAAAGGGCATCACCAGAAACTCACATACCAATCTTATGTTCTATCGGTCGTGCGGGGGGTAACCCTGCCGGTAGCTCCTCCGGCATGGTATCCTGGAATTGGTCCAACACCCGCTGGATCACTAAAGGTACTTCTTCCGTTCCTATCTTTTTGTCACTCTTCACCGAGAGTAAGCACAAAAAGGCTGCCTTAGTTCCTTTAGTGAGTTGTCCTCTTGTGGACACCAGGTTTAAGCAAGATTCTTTGGCCTTGCTTTGCCCTACCTTTAGATCCTGGGCCTCCACCCTAGATCTTCTTCCTTGGGCATTTGCCAGTACCACAAGGTTCCTACCTTGTCCATGCAGGGCTACCACGAACCGATTGAACGAATCCATTCCGAAGATCACGTCAAATCCCACCATGTCCAACACGGTGAAATCCATGTCTACTTTCCATGTCCCTACTTCGACTCTCACTTGTCGAAGTACCTCACCGGTGCTTTGGCTACCTTGAACAAACTCTATAGTCCTTGGTTCGCCTAGCCGCTGCACCGTTAGTCCGGCTTGCCGGACTATGTCTGCAGCCACAAAATTGTCCGAAGCACCCGTGTCAATAAGGATCTTAACAAAGCTACCTCCGAGCTTCCCTCGGAGGGCTAGTAGATGTCGCGAACGACTCTCTACCAAAGTTGCTCGTGTAATGAGTAACTTTGAGTTAGGGACTGGATCACATACCTCAGTTTGGACTTCACCCGACTTGATGGCCATATTGGCTCTGGCCTTCTTCGGGTAGGGACATTTCCTCGAAAAGTGTCCTGCTTCACCGCAGTTGTAGCATACGTTGTTTCCCACGCTGCTATACGACTTGACCTTCTTATCCGTGGGTTTGTCTTTTTTCGCTTGACTCCCCCACATACTCGCTCGCTGGCCACCAGATTTGCCTTTCCGAAACCCCGAGGACTCATTCTTAGAGAAACTCTTCTTGAATTTCCCCCTGCTATACGTTCCCCTTGGTTTGGCCCCTTTGCTAAACGTGGATCCCGACCCCGTCGTGTTCCCCTTTCGCAGGTTATCATTGAAATGCACCTTGATGGCCGCATCCAACACTTCCTTGTAGTTGGTCGGGTTCCAGCACATCACCTCACCGTGAGCCCAGGTTTGCAAACCTGATATGAAGGCATGGAACGCATCCATATCCCCCATGTCCGTGACAAGTATCCTCTTTGCCATGAACCCATTCACATATTCCTGGTTGGTTCCAGTTTGCTTCAGCCTACTCAGCTCATCTCTCAGATGCAGAGTGGCATTCGGAGGAACGTATGTTGCGCGGATCCTCGCCTTCATCATGTCCCAGGTGGCCACCGGTCCTTCGTTGGCCTCCGTTGTTCTCCACCAAGACTTGGCATTATCTGCCAAGTATGGTTTTGCACATGGGACCTTCTTCGACCTCGGTAACCGCAACGCTCGGAAGTAGTCCTCCATATCGTAAAACCAATCCTCCACAACCTTATAGTCGTTCACTCCCTTGAACACCGGTGGGGGCTTTGGTTTGTACTTGGGAACTGCCTGAGGGACTGATTCCACTTCGGTCTGTTCGACCTTGTCTGGTTTTGCCTCAGTCCCTTCCGAAGGGTCCGCACCTTCTGCGCTGCCAGCATCTGCAGTCTTTCGCTTTTTCTTCCGCTTCTCGTCACGCTTTAACTTGCGTACGAGAGTCTCCAGCAGGGCGTTGGTCTGTGCCAACTGTCCTTCTAGCACGTCCAACTGCTTCATGGCCTCCCACGCTTCCTTTGCACTCTTGCACCGTCTAATGCAATGGAATTCTCGCCCCTCCAGCGCTGCATGGAATTTGCCCAAAGCTCTGAGCCTTGGATGACCGAACCTCGCCACCGGACTCCTGTTTGGAAGTTTCCTCACTAGAGTCCTCCTCATGCAAGGATTCCTCATCCATAGCCTCTTGTTCGACCGGAGGCTCCAGCTCTGGCGGAGGTTCCGTCTCTGCTTGGGTTCGCTTAAACCCTGCCCTTGCCATCTCCCAGCAATCCGCCTCTATCCTTCGCTAGAACTGAGGAAAAGGCTCCGATACGAAATTGTAAGCCACAAATTTTTCCTTTCCAATTTGCTAGCTTCTCCAGGACAATGATCTGAGACAAAGAGCAACAACAGGATCAGAGGCCGTTGCATTCTACTCTTCTCTCAGGAAAGAAACAGTGAACAAAGGGAAACAAGAAGCCACCTCCGCAAGTCCCACCATTAAGTCAATGATGGAGCTGACTTCGTCTGCATGAGTGATCTCCTCGTTTGTGAAGTCCATCACACAAAAGATGTTCTAGACCTGCTCATCTCCGCGGGAAACGATGCTCCTCCACCTTTGATCCTCATCCGAATTCACGTATACTCGGTAAGGTTCTCGATAAGCCTCTACTGCGGGGTCGAGCTGTTTCTGAAGCCGGCGGTCGACATCCCTCTTAATGAAATTTGGATACTGATCCAACTTCTCAGCTTTACTTTTCGTGGCATCCCGCAGCAGATCGATGAACTTGGGGGCCCCTTTCACGTACTCGTCGATGTCTTCATTTGACAACTCCAGCTCTTCCATCATCTCTTGCGTGGTGTCGATGCTCACCCTCTCCATGGCCACTTGCTCGAAGATCCAATCCTTCAATAGCGCACGAGCTCTCAGAGTCGTGCACAAGTCCTTGTATGTCACAATATGGCCGGGAGTTATTTTGGTCTTGTTGAAGACTACCTCACCACGTAGAAGAGCATTAGCCACTGTCAGAAGGTCGTCGTCGTCTAGAGACCGCGAGAAACGCAAGGCGTTGAGCTTCAAATCATTGGGCTTCTGGCCGTCCTCCACACCCATTGAGTTTAGCAACTCCCCGTCATGGTACCTCCTTAGCACATCTACCCATTTGTCAAAAACAACTTTTGTCGCGAGTAGAATGTTATGGATGCTGAGTGTGTCATTGACCCCCAGTGTTTTCGAGAGAAGACTCGAGAATTCCTGCAATGGAAATGGCGTGAGGCCATATGCTATGCCACATGCAATGAGGCTTACCTGCCAGGCGCTAGTTGCTAGTGCACGTCCTTGTCCTAGTTTTTGTGGCTTCTTCAGTTGAACCCAAAGCTTCCGTGTTCGTGCCAATGTCTCGTGTAGACCCGATTTGTAGCACGTTTCTTGCTTGACATTCTGCGCATGGGAGATGTATATGATAGATCGGAGGGGCGAGTTGCCTTTTATCAGGTGGACAACTCTTGTCTTGAAGACTTTCTTCACCTCCTCGCCCACCATAATATCCACAACTATCTCTTGCATCGCCAAGCTAGAATGCTGCCCGGAGACGGCATAGAACCGGATGTTCTGATCGTCCAACACCTTCCTATTGATCAAGTCTGGAAACCTCGTCTCGCCCTTCATTGTTCGGTAGTAGGGGATCACGTCTGCGATGTCGGGTGCTATTGGACTTGCCAGCATCTTCTACTTCAGTTTCTCCACCCACTCATCAAATACTAGCCTGTGGTTGTATTTGCTTTGGATCTCGATACGGCTCACGTCGATTGTATATACTTTGTTGGAATAGTAATAAGTACTATTATCTGCGACGATTTTTGCTGCCTCTTCTTGCTCTTTCTGCTCTTTGCGGCTCTTCTTTTTGGTGGGTGTAGTGTTCGAACCCGAGGCAATGGCATCACCGAGTAGCTTCTTTTTTGGAGCAGGAGAGTCAGATGTCGGCTTGAGCTTGACCACCCTTTTCTGCTTTGGGGTAATTTCTAGATCGACCCCCTTCCCCTTTGCTTTGCAAACTGGAGGAACTCTCAACGGCTCAATGTTGGAATATAGTTTTTGAACATCGCCGTAGGTGAGGTCCGTGGATTCCATGTGATCTTCATAGACCCGCAGCATCTTTGAAATTGTGGGCCTCCTAGACAACCTCTCCCTAGCTCCCTCTAGGAATTCCTCATAGCCGCTGCCCCCCTCCGGGAAGCCGCTAGGATGTGCAAGGTGGATCTTGAAGGCGGACGCTATCTCTACCACAAGTGCCAGTCCATATTCTTGCATGGAACTGCATGGAGTGTCTGTCACTTGGATGAGGACAGTGGCTGGAAGAAGAACGCAATTCCTCGCCTGTTCAAAAATGCACAACAATTAGAGCTGACAGATGAAAAGCTAGCAGCTGGAAATAACGTGAGGCCACACGCCATTCACCACTGCATCAGATGTCTTGAGGCTGCATCCTAAGATGGCGTGAGGCTACACGCCATCTGTAACCGGACTGCACTCGAGAGCCCAATCGATGCATGCCAATGTTGCTACTGAATGGCATGTGGCCTGATGCCATTTTCTACTTGGCCTAAAAGACTTACCATTTGAAGCCGAATGGAGGCATGACAATCGAGGCCGGACTCGCTGGCGAATGTGCACTGTGTGTGCAGCGGATCATAGCAGCAAGGCTACTCTGCCACTTACAGTTGGAGAGTGGCGCTAAAATCTCCCGGGATGCCAAGTGGGCTGCGTGTGGGTGGCGGAGTGGGTGGCGGAGTTGGCGGCGAAGTTACAAACTGGGTGTGTCTTGAAGTGGACGCCGATGCACAAGAGCGCGATGCGAGCGCGAGTGGACGCCGATGCACATGAGAAACCTGTAGAGAAGGTAGATGAGCGCGAATGTGAGCGTGATCGCGAGTGGGAGCGCGATACGAGCGCGAGTACGAAGCAAAATGCAAAACCTAACCTCACACGCGCGAAATGTCACGACGGTTGGTAATCCCGCCACGTCATCATTCCTCGGACTTGGGCGCCACCATTAATTTCTGGATTGCCGCGCGCATGCATGCACGTGAAATCCAAAAGAAATCCGCAACGTCATCATTCCTCGGACTGCATGCACGCGAAATCCAAAAGAAAGATCATGATTGGGATATCATTTAATACCCTCGCTATATTTATACCATGCATGATTGGATATTCCAAAGCATCTTGTATTTCCAAAAATGCCAGATGTTCAGCTAAATAAAGAATGGTATACAATGTCCTTCTTGATGACCCTGCAAAGAAGCATCTCGATCGGACACCACATGAGACCACACGAGCCTTACAATGTTTCAGGGGCATTTGCCATAGATCCGACCGTTATTTTTCTCCAAGATTCTACAGTTTGGTGTGCATTGACGTTTCCATCGACACTGCAAAGGGACATCACAATCAGATGCAGGATCACAAAAAACCAGCTTCACTAACTCTGGTTTCACCAAGATCTACGTAAGGAGTTATGAAATGAAAGGACCCTCTCTATTGAAATGTGTTTATGGTCCTGAGATATCAAAGGATTTTGCATCAAGTTCTGTATTTGCATGTTTATCAAGCTACTGAATTGCTAAACCCTAAACCCTAAACATGTGGCAAATGCTGCGTGAAGAAAGATGCCCTTTCTAGGCAAATGCTGTAAGAGGCAGATGCCGAGCAGATGTATCTCAGGCTAGCGAAGGGGACAAACGAAAGCTAGCTATAAACATGACGGGATGCAAATAGATTACTAAGCTGGTCCTGCGAAAATCAAAAACCATAATTGAAAACATTGAAAATGCAAAAAGAAAGGTTTATAATATTTTTGAATTTTAAGCAACCAAAGGAATGTAAGTAGGGCATGTGTTTGTAAGTTTAAAAATGCCTCAACCACTTAAATTCCCAAGTAAATAAAGCTGTTTCTATTTTTGGTACAGGTAAACTTTATAGCGTGTGGGCTCATGCAATTTTGAACCCAAAAATGCACCAAAAAATGCTCGACTAGCATTATTCTTTGAATGGCGTGTGGCCTTATATTGCCATAAATGGACGTACACACACAGCATAATTATTCCTTTACACGGCAAATAATCTTGGCGCAGATCGCTGACATGGCATGGCAAAGTTCGAATCACTGACATGGCACAGCTGGATCGAGGCAAGGACATGATGTGACAAAGTTCAACCTCCGACAACAAAGTCTAAAAGCTACTCAGTTTGAAATTTGTCAGAGGAGTCATAAGATCTGGTTTGTCAGAGGATTTGATGTGACGTTCAAGCGTGTGTTATTTTTGAATTCTCGAACTCATTCCTAGGTCTATCATTTTTGTGCGCCGTGTTCTTGGTTCCGCTAAGCGCAGTGAGCGCTGCTTGTGTAAGCGGCGTTGTGAGCTGTGGTTTATGTGTCTACGAGCGGTTGCGGCATTGCGAGCGCCATTGCGAGCGGTAGTTTATGCGAGTGGCAGTTTGTGCGAGCAGCGCTACGAGCAGTTGCGGTGTTGCGAGCGGCGCTACGAGTAGTTGCGGTATTGTGAGCGGCACTGTCTTTGGTGTGGCTACCGCTTCCTCTTGATATTTGGCACTTGTGCTTCCTGGTATATTCACCATGGAATGGCTTAGGACCACATTTAGAAATGGCATGAGGCCACATGCCATCTTGGGCCCTTGCAATTTCATGGCTAGTGTATTGTCATGTATGTTTTTACTTGCCTGCAACTGTGTGTATATCAAGATGGCATGAGGCCTCATGCTATCTTTGGCCCCTGCTATGCTATGGCCAAAGCCATTCTGCCATGATTTTTTGGATGGTCTTAACTTCTTTTCTGCACTTTTAGAATGCCCTCTGCAAGTGCGACGCATGTTCCCTCCGTGGATCTTAAGAACCGTGCTACATGGATTCAGGCAAAGGTGTTTCTAAACAACCCCGAGGGGGAGGTGGTAGCTGAGGGCTTAGCCACAGTTGTCGATCCAAAAGATGCGGTTGCTAATCAAGAATTGGGCTGGGATGATATTGGAGTTGCGATTTTAAAGGTTGTTGACACAAACGAAAACAGTCTGACTATTGGAAGCATTGTGCGGTGGAAATTGAGGCACTTAGTGTTTGAGAATGTGAAGGATTCACAATCAAACACCACTACAACTGATGACAGAACATCTCTTCATGGGAAAAGAAAGTACACCTTCCTAAAGTGCAGCCAAAGGGATCTGAGCAACGAACCGAAAAGGCAGTCCATGGGAACGACGGTACTCACAAAACCATGTTGTATATGGAGAGGCAATCTTCAAGAGGTTTGTCGAGACATGTAGTGAGCAGCAACCACATAAAACCCGCCTCTTGGAAGATGGAACTCGAGACACCCAACGAGTTCTCCCTTCCATGTATACCAAGGGGGCCATATTGGAAGATGTGAATCGGGAACTCCAAAGTAATGGCTACAGGAAGCTGAGCCAATCTAGATTTAGTAGATTGTGGAGCAACAGGTTCAGGGATGTGAGTATAGGAAAGTACTCCAGCTTTTCAAAGTGTGACGAGTGCACTGCTATCAAAATGGCTTTGTCGAAGAATTCTTGCATCGCTCAAGAGCGAGAGATGTTGGTTAGAAGGCAGCTCGACCACAACATCAAGCAGAGAAGTTGTAGGACTGCATATTATCATAACAGGATTCTCTCCATGGAGAGACCTGACTCTTACCTCTACATCATCCACGACAAAAAGGACCAGAAAAAGATGTGCTTACCTCGACTCAATCCTGCCCCCAAGGCAATCTCTTCATCCATGCAGCTGCCTGTGTCTCTGTTTGGCATAATCGCTCATGGGCATAGTGCCCAGAACTATGGGAACTTCTTTGTACCTCTATGGGGTGGCGGGGGTGCAAACATGATGATTGCGTCCCTAGCAAAACATTTAAGGTCTCTGCAAAGTGCGCAGATTGAGCTGAACGGCCAACCCTTGCATAAGGCCCTTGTCGATCGAACCCCATACAGGGTTCAGCTGGAGGAGGAGCAAAGGCTTGCAGTATCGCGTGGGGCCCCATGCCATCCTAGTGAATATGTTGGCCGTCAGATTGTAGGGTTATCACGTGAGGCCTCATGCCATTCCGACGAGGCTAGTCGCCCGGTGAATGCATAGCCTCATCCAAACGAAGCAAAATCTCAAGGAAGTTCTTGCGCCCGATGTGGCCTTCCACCCCATCTTCTGCTCCAAACAGACAATGCTGGTAGTGAGAACAAAAACATGTACGTCTTCGCGTACTTGGCGATGCTTGTTGCCAAAGGCATATTTGAAACGGTTACACTTGGCTTTCTCATGGTTGGGCACACTCATGAAGACATCGATGCCATGTTCAGTCACCTGGCAGAGTCCCTCCGGCGATCCAATGTCCTCACCCTCCCACAACTCTACGATGAATTCCAAAATTGCATCAAAGGCACTGTTAAAGCTGCACTTGTGATAGAGGTTCCAGACTTTAAGGGGTTTGTAAGAGGCTACATCAGGGATGGATCCGAAACGCTGATTGGCCACTCCAAGCCTCTTCAGTTTCATTTCAACATGCGTGACGGTGCTCCAGTGATGAGGTACAAGATGAGAGAATGGGACACAGTGTGGCTGCCAGTGGACGGCATTGAACTCTTCAAGAGAGATCCCATAACTGGGGAACCTATGATTCCTCAGGGTTCCCCATGGCCAATGCACCCGGATGGACTCAAAGACCAGGAAAGTATAGTGGCCAGGATTAGACAGCATATTGCCTTCTGGAAGAGGGGGTTGGTGTTTGGTGGAGAATCCTATTTTCAGAGGTGCAAGCCTTTGATCGAATACTGGGAGAAGATTATATCTGCTATCCAAAATGGGCCGGTTGTATATGAAGAATTGGAAGAGTCCTTTTGGCCAGAACCCAAAGCACCAGATAGTAGCGGAACAATGTCCTTTGGAAATGCAGTGACAGATAACAATGTTGAGGATCACTATTGTGGGCCGAGGAACAAGAAGCCGGATTCAGCATTCAATCTAGTACAGGTCTGCAAAGGAATGGTTGTGCTTGTCAGACCCAGTAATAAAAAACAAATGATATGGGTGGGGCGTTGCATCACTGATGCAGAGGAGGACGCGGAAACTAACTCCTTCAATGTAACTGTGGAGTGGTTCAAGCCAAGTTCTGAATATACAAAGGATTGCCTAGAAAAGAGATGGGTGCTGAATCCAAGGGATCCCAGCATGAGCATATCGGTGGATAATGTTGTGCATGGTTGGATGCGGAAGCAGAGTACCACCATCACCTTGCCAGACCATGCAAGAGATGCAGCAAGAGCATTCATAACCCGGGTTCAAGGTGAGATTCATTAATATTCCTTTACTAAGTTTCTAATGTATTTTATTTCAAGGTGAACAATCCGAATCTGAATCAGAGGAGGCGTGATGGCATGTGGCCTTATGCCATTCCTAGGTGAGATGATACAAATAACAAGTATAAATTCTTAGTTGTTCTAGCAAATCTTACTTAAAGTTCAAGGTGAACAAGCCGAATATGAATTCATCGGATTGTTATAACAAATTGCGAGGTGATGGCATGAGGCGATACGCCATTTGAGAGTGGTAGCCATTCCTATATGAGGTGAGTGAAATATTTATTAGAAATACCTTATTCAATTGTGCACTTCTAAGTCTTGGTCCACTCAGTACTGTTTGCATGTTTTTATTTTAATTCTTTCTCTAAAATGTTATTTAGCATGTGGCTTCATGCCATTGCTCTCCACAATCATGCATTGAATTTTTCTATCCTTGCATAATACTTCTCCATATATATAGCATGTGCGCACATGTGATATGGTTCATTAGGCTTGATATAGTGTGTGAGGTAAAACAAAGATGATGTGACATATGCATTTACCAATCACACGTGCATAAATCTAATAATATGGCGTGTGGCCCATATTAATGGCACATAAACCCATATTGTGGGCTTACGTGCTTTATGTACCATCATTCCCTTGTAGCGTGTGTGTTGGTTTCCTTTTATAACACAACGAACTCCATATTTTAGGGTGAAGAGCGTTCTCATGGCAAGCACAAAATCTGTAAGTGAGGCAGAAAAGGAGACGGAGAAGGAGATAGGTGAAGATGTAGAATATATAAGTCTTCCAAACTCCCCGTATTATACTCCAGGTGATCATTTTTCTGAACAAACGGCAACATTAACAACTATCGAGAACGCCCCAGTAATGTCAGAGACAACAATCCAAAGCAAAACAACTGACCTGGAGAAGGATGATAGTACTGCCGAGAGTACCAAAAAGGAGGTGTCCACTAGCGCTTAGGCTTATAATGGCGTGTGCCCTCATGCCATTTACTTGATCACCAAATATCTTTTTCCCTTTGCACTAGTATATCTTAATACCGGTCTGAGAAATAGAATGGCATGTGCCCTCAGGCCTTTTACTAAATCACCTTTGAAAGAAATGCAAGCCTCTATGTCGTAAAAAAAAGGTACTAGAGAAATTCCTTAATAATATGAATGTTATTTAGTTTCATGAAAATACACTAAGGGTCAAATGAATTAAATGACTTTTCCAGACTAGCAATGCCTCTTGCTACACCTTCACAATTAGATTCATTAGAAAAAGATAACATTGAATAATATCTAAATGTTCTCACCATTAAGTTATATGTCTGGCTAATAGGAATGACGTTCATCTTGGAAAGCTCACCACACGCTCAATGAACAAACAAATAGTGTGTGTGTGCATGCCATCGCTCTTTTTAGCTTCAGATTCGGCTTGTTCACCTTGACAATGAGATTTATTATACAACCAGATGGACTCAGTCTGGACACAAAGTCACCGCACTAGTCACCATGCCCCAGATATGTCTAGCCCCTGGACAAAAAACATATAATTTCACGTCATTTTCAAATACTTGAAAATTTGTACCTAGTCCCATTTTACTGAATAAATCCCACTTTAACGAAATAGAGCATTAAGCGTGAAAGTCCTTAACCATCGACTTTCGTTCAAAGCCCTCTCTTTGAACATTCGGGAACCACTTCCCCAACCTTGATAGCCTCGCCTCATGGCCAGCTTCAAGACCACGCTTCTGCTGCGCCACTCTGATTTCGCACACTCTAGGAACCATTTACGCTTGGCTTTTTAGGTACTAAGCTACCTAGAATCGTCTTTGGGAACTTTGAAGGAACTCTGTCTCTTAGCTTGTTAAGGCTTCCCTATCCACAAGCTTTCTAGTTGCTATATAGTTTAACATGGATAATTCCATATTTTAGACTCTCCATGACATCATGGTTGCTAGCAACAACACCCTCGAACCCCCCACTTAATTCTCCACTCCCAACTAGCATAACCACCCTTGGTTATGCCCTTTGATTCCTATGGTTTGGTTTTATCCCTTTACTACTTGCTTTTGGCTTCACACCTTTCCTTCGGTCATTTTCCTCTAGACTAGGTGGATAGGGGTGCACTGCATATGTGTGCGTGTTCGCTGCAGTTTTAATCGGCGAGTCATCGATGATGAGGATTTCACTTGACCTAGCAGTCCGGTTCATCACTACAGCCTCTGCCTTGACGAAGATGGGCTTGCTACCCCTCACATGGACCATAGTCAAGCAATCCTCCTGCGTTAGGAGAAAGTCAAATGGTAATATTACTCGCGTCTGATCGTGCATCATCTGTAGCAACGTTAATGCATTGTGGCGCATCATGGATGTCCAAACTCCTAATTGCAAATTGAACCCGGCCCTCTGTTTTAAGTGTCGCATGGTCATTATTAGATCCCGTAGTTTCTCCCGTGTGATTAATGTGAATCTGTCTCTTTTGACCAACTTGCGACCGCAGGCTTTGGAGGGTGCAGTGACATTCGAGGACGAGCCACGCTCATGGGAGAAAAGGACACCGTTCAGATCAAAAACGATACAGTACTTTCGCCGTGACTCTGAAATGAAATGCGTTAGCATAAAAAATGGTACAAGTCAATTTTACCATCTACAATATTAGCGAATGGTGCTCCCGATGGTCGTTCAGAGGGTTTTGGTCGAGGAAACGTGAAGGGCAGAAATACTCTCCTCTGCAATGTGGGGTCAATCGCATCCGATGGCGTGTGGGCACATGCCATTTCAGCTGTAGACTCTGGTACAACTGGCTCAACAGTGGCATGGGGTGGTTCCGATGGCGTGTGATCACACGCCATTTCAGCTGGTGCCTCCGTTGGCAAAGTGGACATGACCGAACAGGCAGCAGGGGCGGTGTAGGGAGGTTCCAACGGCGCGTAGTCAGATGATTGGGCACACGTTGAAAATGAGGATACGACCGGCTCGGCGGCTGGGGCGGCCTCATGCGGGTCCAATGGCGCCTGGTCACCGTCAGTTGGATACGTGGACAAGATTGACTCAGTGGTATGGGCAGCATCAAGTGGAGCGTGGTCAGCTTGCTTGGCGTTGATATGGATAGTAGCCTCCACCAGCTCTGATGACTCTTGCAGGCAAGTAGAGTCCACTGGCGGATCCATATGCATGTCCAAATATCTCCCTTCGATTGAGATGGTATCCTCCCGTGCTACTAAAAACAAACTCATTAGCACATTGAATCGACTATACTGTATTTACCATCAACTGCTATTGAGGAACTAGGACCGATATCACTTGGGCGCACTGCTGATTCTGAAGGATTGGACATACGTTTCGACCCTTGCTTGGCACTATCCTTCCTCGACACTAAAGGCTAGAGTTTGTATCTTAATTCAACTGAATAATCTCTACTTACCATTTCTTCTGCGACCTACATGGACAATGTTAGAAATGGTAAAAGGTTAGGAATGGATGTACTATTATTTACCTGATGGTTTGTCTTGTATAACCTTCCTCCGCTGCTCTTTGGCCACCTCAGGCTGGCCATCATCGTCATCATCGTCATTGTCGTTATTGTGATCGTCACCATTGTGAGGACCATCCAAGTCCTCTTCGTCCTCCTCTTCTTCGTCCTCCTCTTCTTCGTCCTCCTCTTCGTCCTTCTGCTCTTCCTGCTCATTATCTTTCTCTGGCTCCTCATCCCCCTCTTGCATTTCTTCCATAGGCTGCTCAGGCTGGATTGCTTGTTTTTCCAGGACCATCTTGGAAAAATCATCTGGCCGAGTCTCCATCTCAAAATACAAGACATCCATAGCCTGTTTTAGTGCGTGACCTAGGACCGTATCCTCACCCGACTGTCTTAACATGGTTTCTGCACGTTCTTGCACCCTTCGAAGACGACGAGATGAGAAAAACGTGGCCCTGACTTGAAAAGCATCCCTCATCCATTGTACCTCTCCATTGAGATTGGGGAAGGGGAGTCCGCCATAGGAATCTGAGTCAGAAGGTGGTGACTGGCTCCTTTCACTCAGCCCTTGATCTGCAATGAATGGCATGAGCACACACGCCATAACCGCGAGGCATTACCTATCATCTTTTCGTTGCCCTTCTTCCTTTTCGAATCAAACGCCTCTGATCCCGACGACTGTCCAACGTGCTTTCGCTTTTTATGACCACTGTCAGTTTGAGCTTGGCTGGTGCTTGCCTGTTTTGCCTTTGAAGAAGTGTCTCCTGCAAGGAATGGCATGAGACCACACGCCATTGCAAATATAATTTGTACCTCCTTTTTTCCTATTGCTTGTCTGTTTGTCCTTCTTCGACGCGCCACCAGTGCGCTTTTCAGTCCTCGTGTCTGAATATTCACAACGATCTATAATCAAAATGGCGTGAGGCCTCACGTGACCTTACCTTGTGCAGGTTGTGACCTCGGCCTAACATCAGTAGCTGTTAACGCCGTTTCAGCATCTGGGGGTGGCCACGCTCCTGCATACAGAGCTTGTGAGATAACATTTAAACTTAAAGTGCGTACTCACCAGGTTCGTAGAGAAGATACTGTTTTTCTTTGGCAACTGTAATTATATGCTCCATTGAAGTCACCTCTTCAATGGAATTTGTCACCGCAACACACGGGACACCCTTGAGTAGTGCGGCTCGAAAGAATAGTCTGCCGCAGTTGTACTCGACAACGCATTTGCCCTTGGAGTCACCCGCTATTGCGTTGAAGACCCAGCTGAGCATTTCCCATGCTGCACCTGGAGCTTTCTTTGGATTCGAAAGCTCCATAGCCGTCTTCAGTTCCTCAGGCACGGGTAAATTGACCTCCCTCAGATCAATTCGATCGGCTTTGTTGAACGAAGCTGGGAAGTCACTCCAGTCCCACTCTGCTGCAGGACCAATAACAAGGGCGACTGTGAAGATGCGGACATTTGTCGGTATCTTCTTCTTAGCCATTATCCCATGGATCTCCCGCATCTCCTTGCCTTTCAACCGAGCCTTCACCTCGTTCAAGGCTTTCCAGAACTTGTGATAGGATTCGGAGTCGTAGATCATATAGTGGACTGAAGATTCCACCTCCGCAAGTCCCACCATTAAGTCAATGATGGAGCTGACTTCGTCTGCATGAGTGATCTCCTCGTTTGTGAAGTCCATCACACAAAAGATGTTCTTGACCTGCTCATCTCCGCGGGAAACGATGCTCCTCCACCTTTGATCCTCATCCGAATTCACGTATACTCGGTAAGGTTCTCGATAGGCCTCTGCTGCGGGGTCGAGCTGTTTCTGAAGCCGGCGGTCGACATCCCTCTTAATGAAATTTGGATACTGATCCAACTTCTCAGCTTTACTTTTCGTGGCATCCCGCAGCAGATCGATGAACTTGGGGGCCCCCTTCACGTACTCGTCGATGTCTTCATTTGACAAGTCCAGCTCTTCCATCATCTCTTGCGTGGTGTCGATGCTCACCCTCGCCACGGCCACTTGCTCGAAGATCCAATCCTTCAATAGCGCACGAGCTCTCAGAGTCGTGCACAAGTCCTCATATGTCATAATATGGCCGGGAGTCATTTTGGTCTTGTTGAAGACTACCTCACCAAGTAGAAGAGCATTAGCCACTGTCAGAAGGTCGTCGTCGTCTAGAGACCGCGAGAAACGCAAGGCGTTGAGCTTCAAATCATTGGGCTTCCGGCCGTCCTCCACACCCATTGAGTTTAGCAACTCCCCGTCATGGTACCTCCTTAGCACATCTACCCATTTGTCAAAAACAACTTTTGTCGCGAGTAGAATGTTATGGATGCTGAGTGTGTCATTGACCCCCAGTGTTTTCGAGAGAAGACTCGAGAATTCCTGCAATGGAAATGGCGTGAGGCCACATGCTATGCCACATGCAACGAGGCTTACCTGCCAAGCGCTAGTTGCTAGTGCACTGTAGCGCACGTGGTTTTGACCCTTTATCCTATGGTGATTTACCATAGGATAACACCACGAAGCGGAACCTAAACCCTCTTTGTGCCACGTGACAGATGCCACGTGTCACATGCCACGTGTCCATGCCACGTGTCCACAGGAACCCGAGGTTCAGGGCCTTGGGCCACTGAACAAAGGAACGGTGCCAAACTCCCAAGCACGAAGCCAAGGAGTGATGGAACCGAACCACGGAGCAACTCCCAAGCGTAAAGCCCAAGGAGCGAAGGGACAGGAGCCCGGAGCGACTTGGAACAGTCCTAGAGTAACCAGCATCCCAATGCCAGGACCAGCACGCAAAACGGAGCCAAACGGAGTCTGGCGCTATTTCGGCATACCGGTGGCCTAACGCGAGGACATGGGTACTCCACCAACTAGCATGGAATGGAACTTGGGCTTAGACCCAAGCCGGACGCAGAACAAGGACAGGCACGCAAGCGGGAGCTAGACTATGCCTCAGGTTGGTCGGCCATGCCCGACCTACCCACTATCCCTACTATACATTTGGAACCCCCCACAGCCCCCCCCCCTTGAGGAACACACGCTTTGGGCTTTCACCCCAAGCCTCCCTTAGTATCAGGAGTTAGTCTCTGGGACAAGCTTGAAACTTACTAAATATGGAATGTCCCTAGATTGCGAATTTGGACACGGGACGAACACCATTGTGTTCAAAACGATCTCTACATTCCGTAGATATGCCAAATGAGCAAATCTGGACACTTTCCATAAATAGCATTTGGGACCGAAATGAGACTAACACAAAGGGCATGATAGCGAGGGTGTTTGGCAGACACGGTAAGCTATCATGTAGCGATATTGAGGGACTAATCTCAATACGCGAGGGTTCTTGTCACTAGCAAGTGCAAGACAAAACGAGACGGGAACTCCTTACCGGGCTAAGTATGCTTAGCTAATAACACGTAGGAATTCCATCCTTATGCTCGTCCGGTCTAAGTACACTCGAAATGCCCAGTTAACTCCACTAGCACAAGAGGGACTGATAAAGGGTCCAGCAATACCGACCTCCTGCCATCGTGGCAGTAAGGTAAGAGTGTCCGTAAGGACTGGTCGACAGGTAACTTTCGATACCCGAAGTCACATGCGCGACACTCTCCCCCCCTAGGGAAGATCGACGTCCTCGTCGATGCATACTCGAGTCTAGAATACCGCCAAGGAAACAACTCCAGAAAAAGTTCACGGTACTCACACTATGTGAGAAATGCACCAACTTAAATGAGTTAAGGAACAACCTCTTTGTCTAACGCGGATGCGCTACCAGCTCAGACACCTTCCGGCCGTCGCCGACAAGGAAATGACCAACGGAGTTAGCCACCCTTGCTGCTCTGGGAGTCACCCAGTTTACAAAAGTGTGATATTCCCCTGCCCGCAGGAACATAGAAAGAGAAGCCAGAGGCCCCAACCCTCCTAAGCAAAGAAACCAAACCCGTCGGTAAGGTTTAGATAGACTACTGTAAACAGGCAGTTAGAGTTGTTTACACGGTCACGCCCTTTTAACGGAATAAGGAACATCGACAGAGAGGCGGGTGATGTGACCAGTCAACAGTAGCTACCCCATGACTAGAGATTTCAACATGCACACGAAGTGCCGAAGCCAGTCTGCCTATACTGGCCCAAACTCAAAGATCAATAGATGGACAATATCAAAGTCGTAAACAATGATATCTTAGAGTCTTAATTATCAGTGAGTATATCTTAGATTAGAACAC
The DNA here is from genome assembly GCF_000143415.4 of Selaginella moellendorffii. Taxonomy (NCBI): domain Eukaryota; kingdom Viridiplantae; phylum Streptophyta; class Lycopodiopsida; order Selaginellales; family Selaginellaceae; genus Selaginella; species Selaginella moellendorffii. The sequence continues at coordinate 1,735,372 of NW_003314294.1, read as the reverse complement.
AAAAGTATTCCAAGCAAGTTATCATCCGATAAACCAGTATAATAGTGTAGGAACCACCAAGATCATCATAATTGGTAAACATAGGATTCACTATCCAACAAAATTCAATAGCTAGTGTATCATCAAGAACACTTAATGATAAAACATAACTATCAAAGATAGCAGACAGTAAGCCAACAACTTACTAGAGATAACTCAAAGAACACAAAGTATCATTGACTGACAGGCACAATGCTCGCGAATGTATCACCCGAAGGAAATAACATCCCAACCTATCAGAACTAACTCGAGCAATAATCAACAGAACAGAATGAATGCGGTAAAACCAACAAACACCCATTCATGCCAACTATCACACTAGCCAATCCAAATAGATCCCAGCCAACAACACTAAGGAACTCAAGTTGCCTAAGCAAGTGTTAGCAACATCCTTTTGATGTCTCAAACCCAAGAGACCAATCCAGAGCAAATCACAAAGAACATGTGATATTGCAAAAAGCCACAAGCCATCAAAGAGAACAACTAACTATCACGAAAGATCATCAATCATCCCATCAATAAAGAGATGCATAATCATCGGCTAAGAAAGAATCCACTATCTCAAAGAGCAGCGAATCATTCTATATCAACAACAACCAAGCAAAACTCTTGACAAGGATAATCAACTATCTTAGATGATAATTAATCATCACCAATGATTGCCAGATGCAAATATTAACTTCATCGAAGCTAACAAGCCAAAATGCCCTCCCCAACAACTTCTAACAAATGGAACAACGAGCATAAAGCTCAAAGAACCAAAAGCTCGAAGAAGTCTATAGCTAAGTCTTTCCTAACAATGATCACAAGTTTCATAGAAGCTAACTTCAATGCTAAAGAAGAAATCATGGTGCAACCCACAATATCCTCTTTAACACATCCATAAGCTAAACTTCATAATGCAAAGCTAATGAAGAGCATGTCTGCATCAATCCAAAAGCTAAGCATAACAAAGCTATGCTCAACAAGTGATCATCAAACGATCCTCCATGAATCCATCTATAGCAAGACGTAACTCACATCATAACAAGCACAAGAAAAATCATCAATGATCGATATATTCCAACTCAAATCCAATAAGGATTCAAACATTCTAATATCAATCACTAACTCTTCCACTTGTAGAGTTAGCATCGTTCACGACTGAATCACTTTTCAAGGAAAAGCTCAAAGCTCAACCCCTACTAAATAATCTCGTTTAGAACACAACTAACTCAAACTTGCCACTCAGTTCGTTTGAACGTCAACACAGTTGCTAACTAGCAAATGCACGAATGCCAACAACACAAAGCTATAGCCAAATCATCAACACTATATTCATCAAGACTAATGAAACTCAATATCAATCCTAGGAAGGATATCTCATTTCACTCAGATCTCAATATCAACAATGTCAATGACAAAGCATCACTTTAATGCCATCAACACCAAAACAAAGCTAGAAGAAAGCATGAGTGAATCACCACTCGGAGCTTTCCAGCAACCAAGCTAACCAAGGTCGAAGATACTTTAATTAGTAACCGAGACCAATCCTCTAATAATACTCAGTTATAGATAACACTTCATCAAGGAGTGAATCACCACATCCAAGACTCAATGAAATCCAACACCACGAACTAAACGCAACCAAATGATATCAACAGAAGATAAAGTCGATATGCCAACATGGAAAACCCATGTAAGTCTAACGACACGATCCTCCGCGACACCATCCGGTAAAGCAAGCCCACCACTGCTAAATCTTCATCGAGTGAAGCAAGTATCAGAGGTCTTTGACGAAGTCTACAAGCAGTCACTAGTTGCAAAGCAACAAACAATCACTCTTCAACTTGCCTTCACAAGACCCAAACACTAAACTCACGCTACTAAGTTATATGCTTGGCCATACTTTCGACATCCAACTCTGACATCCGCAAAATGCAAAATGGAACATCCAAGGCTTGATCACGAAGACCACATTTTCGGATATCCACATTGCACTAACACTCTTCTTCAACCACCTTCAAGATCCAATGTGAAGCTAAAACACTAACAAGAAAAATGACATGGAAAATCAAGCTCTAAGGAAAATCCTCATCACTTGAAACAACAATGCCACTTCCACTAACACAAGTGTTAGCAATGTCAATGCTTCAACTACACACTTTCTCCATCCAACAATCTACTCCAAGTGTTAACGGATCAACTACTGAGCTATAGCAAATGAATGCTACAACCCTTTCCAACACCTTATGGGCAAACCTTCAAGGAACAAGGAACCAACTTAAGCTTAGCATAATGGACCACCATCGAGAATCCAGTCAAAGCTACTACAATGCTACTTCGTGCAAGTAGACTAGCTTCACCATCAACCACTTTGGGGTTGATCATCATTTAACCAAGCAACTTCGTAAACACATTGCTCATTATCACATGGATATGATATAAATCACAATGACTTGATCATCAATCAAGCAACACTATGAGCAATGCCCATGTCACTACTGCAAAGGTTTATGTGAATATCAAGTGTCAACTCAATTCGACAAAATGCAATATAAATGCCACACTCCACCAATAGAGGTTTACGATACCCAACACCACTAACTTTTGTTCACAACACGGACAAGCTCATGCCACTCTCTTTCCGACCAAACTCAACACTAATCCAACACCAAGCTACTCAAGGAGCAATAGCAAGTTTCCCCGGAAAAGAATTGAGCATTGCAACCCAAGTCTTTCAATAGCGAGCCTAGACAAAATGGTTTAGTGTTTCACCACTATCCATCCCATAACTCACCACTTGTAAGACCATCACTTCCAACATGCATCAAGGTAGGGACTCTTGATTGCATAATGTGAACACAAGCAATGAGTTAACACCTTGTTGCAAATCATCTCTCCAAGAAGAGAAAATGATTTACGTATTTGATCCTCCGTCCTCGATGACTCTCTTTTCGGTCTCATCTTTGACCAAACCTCAAGCTTGCTTTCGCACTGCCTTCAGTTCAATCGAAGAAAAGTTTATGAGAGAGCACGGCAATGATTACTTGAACCAATAGACTATTCCCTACAGTCTTGACTGATCCACTTGTAACCATGCCTAGGAAGGATCCACTAGTGCCGTGCTAAACAGCTATGGACCAGCCTATTTGCCACTCATAGCAAACTCAAGGAAGGTTTGCTTTTACCCACGGTACAAGGAACAACTCATGAAACCACCGATAGGCTAACATTAATCTTGCCAACTCAGAGTGTAACCTCAAGTTGCTAATGCGCCTCACTCACGAGCCCAAGCTCAAACTCGTGCAAATGGAACACCTCAAATCCATCCTATGAGCCCAAGAGCAAGCTCACATTATTAGGTACAAAAGGTAACCAAAACCATACTCAAGGAACAATTGCGAACCCTTTGCACCAAACGTGTACCCACTCGGATCATCGTTTTCATCTCTGCGTATGCAACGAGACTAGTTGCCCAATCTCATTGAATAGTACTCGCTGAGACTCATGCTCTGATACCAAATGTAGCGCACGTGGTTTTGACCCTTTATCCTATGGTGATTTACCATAGGATAACACCACGAAGCGGAACCTAAACCCTCTTTGTGCCACGTGACAGATGCCACGTGTCACATGCCACGTGTCCATGCCACGTGTCCACAGGAACCCGAGGTTCAGGGCCTTGGGCCACTGAACAAAGGAACGGTGCCAAACTCCCAAGCACGAAGCCAAGGAGTGATGGAACCGAACCACGGAGCAACTCCCAAGCGTAAAGCCCAAGGAGCGAAGGGACAGGAGCCCGGAGCGACTTGGAACAGTCCTAGAGTAACCAGCATCCCAATGCCAGGACCAGCACGCAAAACGGAGCCAAACGGAGTCTGGCGCTATTTCGGCATACCGGTGGCCTAACGCGAGGACATGGGTACTCCACCAACTAGCATGGAATGGAACTTGGGCTTAGACCCAAGCCGGACGCAGAACAAGGACAGGCACGCAAGCGGGAGCTAGACTATGCCTCAGGTTGGTCGGCCATGCCCGACCTACCCACTATCCCTACTATACATTTGGAACCCCCCACAGCCCCCCCCCCTTGAGGAACACACGCTTTGGGCTTTCACCCCAAGCCTCCCTTAGTATCAGGAGTTAGTCTCTGGGACAAGCTTGAAACTTACTAAATATGGAATGTCCCTAGATTGCGAATTTGGACACGGGACGAACACCATTGTGTTCAAAACGATCTCTACATTCCGTAGATATGCCAAATGAGCAAATCTGGACACTTTCCATAAATAGCATTTGGGACCGAAATGAGACTAACACAAAGGGCATGATAGCGAGGGTGTTTGGCAGACACGGTAAGCTATCATGTAGCGATATTGAGGGACTAATCTCAATACGCGAGGGTTCTTGTCACTAGCAAGTGCAAGACAAAACGAGACGGGAACTCCTTACCGGGCTAAGTATGCTTAGCTAATAACACGTAGGAATTCCGTCCTTATGCTCGTCCGGTCTAAGTACACTCGAAATGCCCAGTTAACTCCACTAGCACAAGAGGGACTGATAAAGGGTCCAGCAATACCGACCTCCTGCCATCGTGGCAGTAAGGTAAGAGTGTCCGTAAGGACTGGTCGACAGGTAACTTTCGATACCCGAAGTCACATGCGCGACATGCACGTCCTTGTCCTGGTTTTTGTGGCTTCTTCAGTTGAACCCAGAGCTTCCGTGTTCGTGCCAATGTCTCGTGCAGACCCGATTTGTAGCACGTTTCTTGCTTGACATTCTGCGCGTGGGAGATGTATATGATAGATCGGAGGGGCGAGTTGCCTTTTATCAGGCGGACAACTCTTGTCTTGAAGACTTTCTTCACCTCCTCGCCCACCATAATATCCACAACTATCTGTTGCATCGCCAAGCTAGAATGCTGCCCGGAGACGGCATAGAACCGGATGTTCTGATCGTCCAACACCTTCCTATTGATCAAGTCTGGAAACCTCGTCTCGCCCTTCATTGTTCGGTAGTAGGGGATCACGTCTGCGATGTCGGGTGTTACTGGACTTGCCAGCATCTTCTGCTTCAGTTTCTCCACCCACTCATCAGATACTAGCCTGTGGTTGTATTTGCTTTGGATCTCGATACGGCTCACGTCGATTGTATATACTTTGTTGGAATAGTAACAAGTACTATTATCTGCGACGATTTTTGCTGCCTCTTCTTGCTCTTTCTGCTCTTTGCGGCTCTTCTTTTTGGTGGGTGTAGTGTTCGAACCCGAGGCAATGGCATCACCGAGTAGCTTCTTTTTTGGAGCAGCAGAGTCGGACGTCGGCTTGAGCTTGACCACCCATTTCTGCTTCGGGGTAGTTTCCAGATCGACCCCCTTCCCCTTCGCTTCGCAAACTGGAGGCACTCTCAACGGCTCAATGTTGGAATATAGTTTTTGAACATCGCCGTAGGTGAGGTCCGTGGATTCCATGTGATCTTCATAGACCCGCAGCGTCTTTGAAATTGTGGGCCTCCTGGACAACCTCTCCCTAGCTCCCTCTAGGAATTCCTCATAGCCGCTGCCCCCCTCCGGGAAGCCGCTAGGATGTGCAAGGTGGATCTTGAAGGCGGACGCTGTCTCTACCACAAGTGCCAGTCCATATTCTTGCATGGAACTGCATGGAGTGTCTGTCACTTGGATGAGGATCCCCATGCATTCTTTTCTCCTACCATCTGTGTTGTACAGCATCAGATCCTCGCCTTCCATCCCGAAAGTCCAACTGGTGAGCTCCTCCCCCTTCTCTGCATCCACATTGACAGTGGCTGGAAGAAGAACGCAATTCCTCGCCTGTTCAAAAATGCACAACAATTAGAGCTGACAGATGAAAAGCTAGCAGCTGGAAATAACGTGAGGCCACACGCCATTCACCACTGCATCAGATGTCTTGAGGCTGCATCCTAAGATGGCGTGAGGCTACACGCCATCTGTAACCGGACTGCACTCGAGAGCCCAATCGGTGCATGCCAATGTTGCTACTGAATGGCATGTGGCCTCATGCCATTTTCTACTTCGTCTAAAAGACTTACCATTTGAAGCCGAATGGAGGCTGTGACAATCGAGGCCGGACTCGCTGGCGAATGTGCACTGTGTGTGCAGCGGATCGTAGCAGCAAGGCTACTCTGCCACTTACAGTTGGAGAGTGGTGCTGAAATCTCCCAGGACGCCAAGTGGGCTGCGTGTGGGTGGTGGAGTGGGCGGCGGAGTTGGCGGCGAAGTTACAAACTGGGTGTGTCTTGAAGTGGATGCCGATGCACACGAGCGCGATGCGAGCGCGAGTGTGATGCAAGCGCGAGTGGACGCCGATGCACACGAGAAACCTGTAGAGAAGTGAGCGTGATCGCGAGTGGGAGCGCGATGCGAGCGGGAGCGCGAGTGTGATGCGAGCGCGAGCGCGAGTGTGCGAGCGCGAGTACAAAGCAAAATGCAAAACCTAACCTCACACGCGCGAAATGTCACAACGGTTGGTAATCCCGCCACGTCATCATTCCTCGGACTTGGGCGCCACCATTAATTTCTGGATTGCCGCGCGCATGCAAGCACGCAAAATCCAAAAGAAATCCGCAACGTCATCATTCCTCGGACTGCATGCACGCGAAATCCAAAAGAAAGATCATGATTGGGATATCATTTAATACCCTCGCTATATTTATACCATGCATGATTGGATATTCCAAAGCATCTTGTATTTCCAAAAATGGCAGATGTTCAGCTAAATAAAGAAATTCTATCTGTTTCTATTTTTCTCTCAAATCAATATTATAGCGTGTGGGCTCATGCAATTTTGAACCAAAGAAACCCAAAAAACGTTGGACCCAAAATATTTTGAAAAAACCCAAAAAACTCTAAACATTTTAAACCCAAAAATCCAGGCGTCCTGTGGCGTTATTCCTTGAATGGCGTGTGGGCGCATGCCATTTTCAGGGCCAAATGCTGAATGGAGAAAAATTCCCTTTCAGTGCAAATGCTGCAAGAGGCAGATGCCGAGCACAAAGGACTGTAACTACCTCACATGACACAGATAAACTTTTCTCTATTTGGCAAAGATAAACTTTATAGCGTGTGGGCTCATGCAATTTTGAACCCAAGAAATGCACCAAAAAATTCTCGGCGTCATCTGGCATTATCTCTTGAATGGCGTGGGGGCGCATGCCATTTTCAGGGGCACATAGGAGTATATTCCTAGGATATTCTGACACGCGCGAGATTTTTTTGAGTTTTCTGAAGATCCAACCGTTAGATCGCAACTAGATTTTACAGAATGGTATACAATGTCTTTCTTGATGACCCTGCAAAGAAGCATCTCAATCGGACACCACATGAGACCACACGAGCCTTACAATGTTTCAGGGGCATTTGCCATAGATCCGACCGTTATTTTGCTCCAAGATTTCACAGTTTGGTGTGCATTGACCTTTCCATCGAAACTGCAAAGGGACATCACAATCAGATGCGGGATCACAAGAAACTAACTTCACTAACTCTGGTTTCACCAAGATCTACGTAAGGAGTTATGAAATGAAAGGACCCTCTCTATTGAAATGTGTTTATGGTCCTAGGGGCATTGTGACATATCAAAGGATTTTGCATCAAGTTCTGTATTTGCATGTTTATCAAGCTACTGAATTGCTAAACCCTAAACCCTAAACCCTAAACCCTAAACATGTGGCAAATGCTGCGTGAAGAAAGATGCCATTTCTGGGCAAATGCTGTAAGAGGCAGATGCCGAGCAGATGTATCTCAGGCTAGCGAAGGGGACGAACGAAAGCTAGCTATAAACATGACGGGATGCAAATAGATTACTAGGCTGGTCCTACGAAAATCAAAAACCATAATTGAAAACATTGAAAATGCAAAAAGAAAGGTTTATAATATTTTTGAATTTTAGGCAACCAAAGGAATGTAAGTAGGGCATGTGTTTGTAAGTTTAAAAATGCCTCAACCACTTAAATTCCCAAGTAAATAAAGTTGTTTCTATTTTTGGTACAGGTAAACTTTATAGCGTGTGGGCTCATGCAATTTTGAACCCAAAAATGCACCAAAAAATGCTCGACTAGCATTATTCTTTGAATGGCGTGTGGCCTTATGTCGAGCATTATTCTTTGAATGGCGTGTGGCCTTATATTGCCATAAATGGACGTACACACACAGCGTAATTATTCCTTTACACGGCGAATAATCTTGGCGCGGATCGCTGACATGGCATGGCAAAGTTCGAATCACTGACATGGCACAGCTGGATCGAGGCAAGGACATGATGTGACAAAGTTCAACCTCCGACAGCAAAGTCTAGAAGCTACTCAGTTTGAAATTTGTCAGAGGAATCATAAGATCTGGTTTGTCAGAGGATTTGATGTGACGTTCAAGCGTGTGTTATTTTTGAATTCTCGAACTCATTCCTAGGTCTATCATTTTTGTGCGCCGTGTTCTTGGTTCCGCTGAGCGCAGTGAGCGCTGCTTGTGTAAGCGGCGTTGTGGGCTGTGGTTTATGCGTCTACGAGCGGTTGCGGCATTGCGAGCGCCATTGCGAGCGGCAGTTTATGCGAGTGGCAGTTTGTGCGAGCGGCGCTACGAGCAGTTGCGGTGTTGCGAGCGGCGCTACGAGTAGTTGCGGTGTTGCGAGCGGCACTGTCTTTGGTGTGGCTACCGCTTCCTCTTGATATTCGGCACTTGTGCTTCCTGGTATGTTCACCATGGAATGGCTTAGGACCACATTTAGAAATGGCATGAGGCCACATGCCATCTTGGGCCCTTGCAATTTCATGGCTAGCGTATTGTCATGTATGTTTTTACTTGCCTGCAGCTGTGTGTATATCAAGATGGCATGAGGCCTCATGCCAATTTTGTGAATGCGAAATTTCACGTGGGTGTCAATAGCATGTTTGAATAATGGCATGTGGCCTCATGCTATTGAGGTTGTTTGGTATGTTATGATTTAGGCCATTCTCCAATCATTTTTTGTATGGTCTTAACTTCTTTTCTGCACTTTCAGAATGGCCTTCAGGGTTGGGGAAAAGGTTTACATTTTGAATGGTGGGAAGAGAGTTGCAAAAGGGACCCTTGTGTCTATGGATCGGAACTTTGTTATACACTGTGAAAGGCTTGGGGAAGGCAATGCTGCTGTATCAGTAGAGACTGTCTTCGATGGGAATGTGGTCGCTATTGAACGAGGAGAGATGGTCGTCGGGGTAAATGTTGTTGTTGCCTTGAAAAATCTTCAGAAGAAAGCAGATGTTGGGGACAGCGCAAGTGCGACGCATGTTCCCTCCGTGGATCTTAAGAACCGTGCTATATGGATTCAGGCAAAAGTGTTTCTAAACAACCCCGAGGGGGAGGTGGTAGCTGAGGGCTTAGCCACAGTTGTCGATCCAAGAGATGCGGTTGCTAATCAAGAATTGGGCTGGGATGATATTGGAGTTGCGATTTTAGAGGTTGTTGACACAGAAGAAAACAGTCTGACTATTGGAAGCATTGTGCAGTTGAAATTGAGGCACTTAGTGTTTGAGAATGTGAAGGATTCACAATCAAACACCACTACAACTGATGACAGAACATCTCTTCATGGGAAAAGAAAGTACACCTTCCTAAAGCGCAGCCAAAGGGATCTGAGCAACGAACCGAAAAGGCAGAAAATGGCGATGGAGGTTCGAATGGTCTCGACAGTTGCTTGTTGCAAGAGGAGGTGCTGTCAACATGCTGATTGGGATGCTATTGAAGAGGAGAGAGCAAGATACAAGACATTGTCCTGGAAGGCAGCTCGCAATTTTGTGTATGAGGCATTACGGTCATCTGTTGATGCTTCAGAACATCAGGTGGGGGGCATGGTCTTCCAGAGGGGTTTGGTCTGCATGAAGGCATGGAGAATCATTTATGGAGTCCCTTGAACCACATTCTACAGAATCAAAACTGAGTTCGAGGAACAAAGGGTTCAACAGGCAGTCCATGGGAACGACGGTACGCACAAAACCAGGGGTCATGTTGTATATGGAGAGGCAATCTTCAAGAGGTTTGTCGAGACATGTAGCGAGCAGCAACCACATAAAACCCGCCTCTTGGAAGATGGAACACGAGACACCCAACGAGTTCTCCCTTCCATGTATACCAAGGGGGCCATATTGGAAGATGTGAATCGGGAACTCCAGAGTAATGGCTACAGGAAGCTGAGCCAATCTAGATTTAGTAGATTGTGGAGCAACAGGTTCAGGGATGTGAGTATAGGAAAGTACTCCAGCTTTTCAAAGTGTGACGAGTGCACTGCTATCAAAATGGCTTTGTCGAAGAATTCTTGCAGCGCTCAAGAGCGAGAGACGTTGGTTAGAAGGCGGCTCGACCACAACATCGAGCAGAGAAGCTGCAGGACTGCATATTATCATAACAGGATTCTCTCCATGGAGAGACCTGACTCTTACCTCTGCATCATCCACGACAAAATGGACCAGAAAAAGACGTGCTTACCTCGACTCAATCCTGCCCCCAAGACAATCTCTTCATCCATGCAGCTGCCTGTGTCTCTGTTTGGCATAATCGCTCATGGGCATGGTGCCCAGAACTATGGGAACTTCTTTGTACCTCTATGGGGTGGCGGGGGTGCAAACATGATGATTGCGTCCCTAGCAAAACACTTAAGGTCTCTGCAAAGTGCGCAGACTGAGCTGAACGGCCAACCCTTGCATAAGGCCCTTGTCGATCGAACCCCATACAGGGTTCAGCTGGAGGAGGAGCAAAGGCTTGCAGTATCGCGTGGGGCCCCATGCCATCCCAGTGAATATGTTGGCCGTCAGATTGTAGGGTTATCACGTGAGGCCTCATGCCATTCCGACGAGGCTGGTCGCCCGGTGAATGCACAGCCTCATCCAAACGAAGCAGAATCTCAAGGAAGTTCTTGCGGCCGATGTGGCCTTCCACCCCATCTTCTGCTCCAAACAGACAATGCTGGCAGTGAGAACAAAAACATGTACGTCTTCGCGTACTTGGCGATGCTTGTTGCCAAAGGCATATTTGAAACGGTTACACTTGGCTTTCTCATGGTTGGGCACACTCATGAAGACGTCGATGCCATGTTCAGTCACCTGGCAGAGTCCCTCCGGCGATCCAATGTCCTCACCCTCCCACAACTCTACGATGAATTCCAAAATTGCATCAAAGGCACTGTTGAAGCTGCACTTCTGACAGAGGTTCCAGACTTTAAGGGGTTTGTAAGAGGCTACATCAGGGATGGATCCGAAACGCTGATTGGCCACTCCAAGCCTCTTCAGTTTCATTTCAGCATGTGTGACGGTGCTCCAGTGATGAGGTACAAGATGAGAGAATGGGACACAGTGTGGCTGCCAGTGGACGGCATTGAACTCTTCAAGAGAGATCCCATAACTGGGGAACCTATGATTCCTCAGGGTTCCCCACGGCCGATGCACCCGGATGGACTCAAAGACCAGGAAAGTATAGTGGCCGGGATTAGACAGCATATTGCCTTCTGGAAGAGGGGGTTGGTGTTTGGTGGAGAATCCTATTTTCAGAGGTGCAAGCCTTTGCTCGAATACTGGGAGAAGATTATATCTGCTATCCAAAATGGGCCGGTTGTATATGAAGAATTGGAAGAGTCCTTTTGGCCAGAACCCAGAGCACCAGATAGTAGCGGAACAATGTCCTCTGGAAATGCAGTGACAGATAACGATGTTGAGGATCACTATTGTGGGCCGAGGAACAAGAAGCCGGATTCAGCATTCAATCCAGTACAGGTCTGCAAAGGAATGGTCGTGCTTGTCAGACCCAGTCATAAAAAACAAATGATATGGGTGGGGCGCTGCATCACTGATGCAGAGGAGGACGCGGAAACTAACTCCTTCAATGTAACTGTGGAGTGGTTCAAGCCAAGTTCCGGATATACGAAGGATTGCCTAGAAAAGAGATGGGTGCTGAATCCAAGGGATCCCAGCATGAGCATATCGGTGGATAATGTTGTGCATGGTTGGATGCGGAAGCAGAGTGCCACCATCACCTTGCCAGACCATGCAAGAGATGCAGCAAGAGCATTCATAACTCGGGTTCAAGGTGAGATTCATTAATATTCCTTTACAAAGTTTCTAATGTATTTTATTTCAAGGTGAACAATCCGAATCTGAATCAAAGGAGGCTTGATATAGTGTGTGAGGTAAAACAAAGATGATGTGACATATGCATTTACCAATCACACGTGCATAAATCTAATAATATGGCGTGTGGCCCATATTAATGGCACATAAACCCATATTGTGGGCTTACGTGCTTTATGTACCATCATTCCCTTGCAGCGTGTGTGTTGGTTTCCTTTTATAACACAACGAACTCCATATTTTAGGGTGAAGAGCGTTCTCATGGCAAGCACAAAATCTGTAAGTGAGGCAGAAAAGGAGACGGAGAAGGAGATAGGTGAAGATGTAGAATATATAAGTCTTCCAAACTCCCCGTACTATACTCCAGGTGATCATTTTTCTGAACAAACGGCAACATTAACAACTATCGAGAACGCCCCAGTAACGTCAGAGACAACAATCCAAAGCAAAACAACTGACCCGGAGAAGGATGATAGTACCGCTGAGAGTACCAAAAAGGAGGTGTCCACTAGCGCTTAGGCTTATAATGGCGTGTGCCCTCATGCCATTTACTTGATCACCAAATACCTTTTTCCCTTTGCACTAGTATATCTTAATACCGGTCTGAGAAATAGAATGGCATGTGCCCTCAGGCCTTTTACTAAATCACCTTTGAAAGAAATGCAAGCCTCTATGTCGTAAAAAAAAGGTACTAGAGAAATTCCTTAATAATATGAATGTTATTTAGTTTCATGAAAATACACTAAGGGTCAAATGAGTTAAATGACTTCTCCAGACTAGCAATGCCTCTTGCTACACCTTCACAATTAGATTCGTTAGAAAAAGATAACATTGAATAATATCTAAATGTTCTCACCATTAAGTTATATGTCTGGCTAATAGGAATGATGTTCATCTTGGAAAGCTCACCACACGCTCAATGAACAAACAAATAGTGTGTGCGCGCATGCCATCGCTCTTCTTTAGCTTCAGATTCGGCTTGTTCACCTTGACAATGAGATTTATTATACAACTAGATGGACTCAGTCTGGACATAAGGTCACCGCGCTAGTCACCATGCCCCAGATATGTCTAGCCCCTGGACAAAAAACATATAATTTCACGTCATTTTCAAATACTTGAAAATTTGTACCTAGTCCCATTTTACTGAATAAATCCCACTTTAACGAAATAGAGCTTTAAAAGATTTAAATGCTGGATAAATCTACTTTCAAACTGTGTCTGAGTAATAGTCTAAGCTAAAGGACCTTGGATCAAAGCCTTGAGACAACACAATATTTTAATTGTGATTTTGCTTTTGTTAAAGCTTCGTAAGATTTAGGCAAATAATTCCCTAATTTGTTCTTCACTAAAGTCGGCTCTAACTCTCTTTACGCTGGAGTCAAAGACAAGAGTTATAAGTGCCCAATTTTCATGCTTATGTATGCTTAGAAAAATTGTGACATGCTATTGAAAAATTTGTCCTTTAATAACCTAAGTGAAAACTTGCTCAGAAAAAAATAATTCTAAAGTAGTTAATTGTGTTTTCCACATAAAATAAACTCCATTCCTTCTTCTTTTAGATTTTTCTCAAGAAATTGTTAACAAAATAATTTGAACTTGAGTTTCTTGGCAATATATTCCAAACTCCAATTTTAAACTTATGCCATGCTCTATGACTTAGGTGATAATTAAAAAATTATCTTTCTTATGTTGTCTAGGCACTAAATCATTGCAATCGCAAAAAGAGCTCCTTCGTTTAGTGTTATCTGGGCTTAATGCCTCTGCAATCACTAAAAAGATTTACTTGTGATTCCTAGTGCTAGATACATTTGGAATTCATAAGCACTTTTCTCTCAGCTGTTTTTCAAGTTAAAGAGTGACAGCTTATCCCACCATGGTTGCCAAAAATGAGTAAGTATGAAACAAAGCACAGAATAAAAAAGAACTCAGCCTTGAATCTTAACGGCATAAGCAAAGATAAGTATATATCACTCCCTCAACTCTATTTTGCACAAACAGTCATAGGTGGGAGAAAACATAGTTAATTCAATGCAAATAAATACAATAGTGAGTGGGGGTTTTTTTCCAGCATGTCTAAGTGCTTTTTATATACTACATGATTTTTATAACCATTCCTAACTACTTCATACTTGTCTATAATGAGCATTGTCTAGGTTGAGTCTTTCTTCTTTAAATGCCTAAACTTAGACGTAATTCTATTTCACCTAAGCTTTCTTTTTTTGTTCTATCTAGGATGATACACAAAATAAAACATCTACCTCTTCATCAAAGAGCTTACTTTAAAGCTTTGGTGATAGCAATGACAACCCCAAAGATATATATACTCCATTACTTTGCGACAAGGATAGAATTTCTCAGTGTTAGGCAATGAGTTACTATCCAAGTCTTTCATCATGAGTATGGCCAAGCATCAAAACCAATAGATGCAGAGCCATGTCCTCCCAAGGTGTCAACTTACTTCTTAAGCTTAGAGGTTAAGGACTATTATTATAATGTAGAGTAGTTTCTATATAAGTTGAGGTATGCAATAGAGTAGTCACCTCTCTTTGGCAAGTGTTGAGTGGTTTACATGGTGAGCGTTAGAGTGGTTTGAGTAAGATATAGTAGTACATAGAATGAATATTTTTTCGGCAGAGTCTAGATGATAACACTTTATAAGTTGCAAAAATTATATGACAATTTTGATAAACATAATGAGCTACTATTATATTTTGGATATAGGCCTCAAGCGACATTTAACATGCCTCTCTTTTTTGCATTGGCAATCCTGGAAACGTGATGGTATGCTCCAAATACACATGCGTGGGAAGGGTGCTACGGGATGCACATCCAACCTCTAGCATGAGTGTGAGGTGTAACATGACCTTGTGGTCAAACTCAAGCCATTCCATATTTCTTTTGTATGTGCAATTATAGAGCCTACTAGCTCCTAATAAAAGAAAACCATAAAGTGTATCGACAATAGAAAGACTTTGCACATGTACTTCATGAAGAGGGACCAAAGCTGCATTTCATTAATGGTTAGTGCAACAATGTCTTTTGAGGTCAAAGGCATGACTATACTACAGCAATTGCATGTTAGAACTTGTAAATTGAAACCTTGTTACCACCATGCCCTCTGCTTGTTTAGTTGAAATAGTCTTGTTAGGATATGTGTGGGGCAATATTTGTGCCTCTTTGTGAGAGTGCGCACTATGTGCAGATTCCATGTATTTATATGTTCATAAGGCATTGTGTAAATTCAACATAAATGACCTCAAGCAAACTATAAGCATGTTAGTTATCCCTCATGTCAATTAGGGGATGACACTCCATAGTTAGAATCATCATTTTAAAATACCAAGCCACTTTACACCATACCTCCCTCCAAAAGTGTTTGATCCACTATAAACATATTGTCATTAATCCCAATTTTCACCTAGTTTTAAACTAAGAAACCAATACTATATTGTGAGCCCTCATCATATCCATCTTTATTGCATTGAACTCCTCTGCCTAGTTGCCGCACATATGTTTGGGCTGGCCAAATTGTAAAACCGTTCTACAATAGCATTTGTAAAAAGTTGGTCCTCTTTTGTTTGTTAACACAAGCATACCAATGACATAATAGCTCCCTATGCAACCACCAAGTGTGTAATATTATTTTGACATTTTTCAAACACTTACCAATGCCAATGATTCTATGTAAATAGATGCCTCAAGGCTCTAGCTTACAATATGTTGTAAAACAAAAGTTGCATCAAGACTATGATTTTAATATGGTGGGGAAAACTTATTGTCGATGCACTTGAACTTCATATATGACTCCATATAAAAATGTAGATGGGGAATTGGTTCCAATCTCCTTCGCAAAACTTACTCTAGGTAAACACTAGCCAACACAGCTCTTATCACTTTCTAGCTCACTCTATATCTTATTTCTCTTATCTTGCTATGACAAATATATCCCCTATATCATTAGAAGCTCTTTAAAAAGCACTTGAACCATAACAACACTCTTGAGGGGATACATCCTTTCCCAACGTATGGTCTTGAGATATTCATGTAATGTACACATATTCCTCTAAATATGGAAGCAAAATCCTTTATTCTATAGCCTTCTTTCAATTTAGCACTCAACCACACAAGAATTTTTTTAATATTGTGAATGTGAGTGTGGGTATCAAAAACTATCTATCAACTAGTCTTTTCAGATATTTTTTCCTTATTACCACGATGCCAAGAGGTTAGTATTGCTAGACCCTTTATCAATCTCTTTTGTACTAATGGAGCTAACTGGGCATTTTGAGTGTACTTAAACCAATGACGGAATTCCTATGTGTTATTAGCTAAGCATACTTATCCCAGTAAGGAGTTCTCATCTCATTCTGTCTTGCATTGGCTAGTTATCAGAATCCTCGCATATTGAGAGTAGTCTCTCAATATTGTTAGATGATAGCTTACTGTGTCTGCCAAACACCCTTGCTATCATACACCTTGTATTAATTTTGTTTGGTCCCAATTACTATTTATAGAAAGTGTCTAGATTTTCTAATTTGGCATATCTATGGAATGTAGAGATTGTCTTGAACACAATAGTATTCATCCCGTGTTCAAATTTGCAATCTAATGTCATTCCATATTTAGTAAGTTTCAAATTAATCCTAGAGACTAACTCCTAAGGATAGCTAAGGATGAAATCCCAAAGTACATGTTCCTCAAGGGAGGGGGCTATGGGGGGTTTCAAATGTATGGTAGGAATAGTGGATAGGTCGGGCATGGCCAATTAACCTAAGGCATAGTCTAACTCTTATTTGCGTGCCTATTTTTGTTCTACATCCGGCTTGGGTGTAAGCCCAAGTTCCACACCATGCTAGTTGGTATATCCTCATGTTAAACCACTGGTATGCTGAAATAACACCAGACTTCGTTTGGTTCCATTTTGCATGCTGGTCCTAGCATTAAGATGCTGAATGCTCTAGGACTATTCCAAGTTGCTCCGTAGTGCGAATGCAAGCTTGAGGTTTAATCAAAGATGAAATCGAAAAAGAGAGTTATCAGGGATGAAGGATCAAACACGTAAATCATTTTCTCTTTTGGAAAGATAATTTGGCAATGAAGTGTAACTCATTGCTCGTGTTCACATCATGCAATTAAGAGTTTTTATCTTGATGCATGTTGGTTATAATGGTCTTACAAGTGGTGAATCATGGGATTGATAGTGGTAAAGCATTAAACCATTTTTTTTAGGCTTGTTATTGAAGACTTAGGTTACAATCCTCAATTTGTTTTTGGGGAACTTTGCTATTACTCCTTGAGTAGCTTGGTGTTGGATTAGTTTTGAGTTTAGTCAAACAAAGAGTGGTATAAGCTTGTTTATGTTGTGAATAAAAGTTAGTAGTGTTAAGTGTTGTATCGATGGGGTGTGGCATTTATATTGCATTTTGTCAAATCGAGTTGATACTTGATACTCACATAAACCTTTGTAGTAGTGACATGGGTGTTACTCGTGGTGTTGCTCGATTGATGATCAAATCATTGTGATACTTATATTATATCCATGTAATAATAAACAATATATTTACGAAGTTGCTTAATCAAACGATGATCAACCCCAAATTAGTTGATAGTGAAGAAAGTCTACTTCCACATAGTAACATTATAATAGCTTTGATTGAGTTCTCAATAGTGATTTATGATATACTAAGCTTATATTGGTACTTTGTTTCCTTGCCCATAAGGTGTTGGAAAGGATTATAGCATTCACTTGTTATAGCTTATTAATTTATTCATTAACACTTGAAGTAGATTGTTAGGTGGAGAAAGTGTGTAATTAAGGCATTAACAACTATTACAAGCACACACAAACTAATCCCAAGTCAACACTTCTAGAACTACAATGGAAAAGGAAATTGCTACTGATTCATAAGCAACTCCGCCAATACATCAACTAAGAAGCATAACCACTCCTGTTCATAATGCAAGTTGATAGTGCATACTCTCTAATCGCTTGCAAGCCAAACCTGCTCCATGCGACGCCTCACTCACATCTACTGTGTGACCATATTTGCTCTCCTCTATACTACACCCTCTGGCCTTGGCTCTACTCGCCATGTTCCACTCGTCATCACACTCCATCTCTTCCACTGCCCTAACCAACTTCATCCCACCTGCTGGATCTCTACACACAGATTCTTTTGGAATATTTGGATATTCCTTTAAAATCTTTGCAGCTTCTACTTATTTTCTTCTTGTAAAGCTCTTAACTGCAAAAAATTAGAAAAAGACACAATTTGCCATCAACATCATTCCACCACAACAGTTGATGCCATGTCCTCGAGGCATTGAAAAGGTTGCTCCACATATTTTTTAATGCAATATCCATTCACTTGAGTCAGCAAAAGATTTCCATAAAATCTTGGAGCTGGACTGAGCCATTAGCAAACACCTCTGCAACCAAATATGGCCCTGTCCATCTGTTCTGCAACTTTCTTGGCCTTTTCCAGTACTTCGAATCATAAAGAAGAACTTTATCACCCACAAGAAACTGCTTTTGCTTGATATACTTGTCATGCCAGATTTTTCTGCAACGCTGCATCACCTCACGAGCCTAAAAAGCTAGAAGTCGCCTCTCATCCAACCGATCTAGTTGCTGTAATCTGTTAGCCAAAGCTCCATTCCAATCTAAATCATAAGTTGTAGCCACTCGAAGAGATGGGATTTCGAGCTCGATTGGTAACACAGCTTCCTGTCCATAAACCAGCTGAAACGGTGAGGCAAGTATAGTCACCTTGTAAGCTACTCTGTAAGCCCAGACGGCATCGAGAAGCCTCTTATCCCAGTCCAACCTGCTTGTGGAACATATCTTAGAAATGATATTACACAGCATACCATTCATTCGCTCGACTTCTCCATTGCAGCAAGGATACTATGGCGTTGATTTTCTGTGTGACACACCATACAGTGTAGTAAGAGCTGCCATCACTTTGTTCAAGAAATGAGAGCCTCTGCCGCTAACCAGCTCCAGTGGACAGCCAAAATGAATGATCACCTGCTCGTACAAAAACTCAGCAACTTTTTTACCTGTTGGGCCACTTTATAATGTAATCAGTGCAAACCAAAACGTACCTACATCAAGTGTGTTTTGTCGCTGGCAGAGGCCCAACAAAGTCAATTCCCCACTTGGTAAACGGCAACACCTGCGACAACAGATTCAGTGGCATCATGTCACGTCAAGATGGTTTGCCTGTATGTTGACACTGATCACAGCCTCACACATATTCAGAAACATCTTTGTGCATAGTCGACCACCAAAAACCTGCTCGTTTCACCAACTCAAGTGTAGCATCCTTGCCAAAATGGCCATTGAAAGGTGAGTCATGACAAGCATAAATAACTTGAGGTACCTCATGTGGAAGAATGCAACGTCTCAGCACTCCATCATTTCCAATATGATAGAGCTGGCCAGCTAAGAGAGTAAATCATCGAGATTGGAGCAGCAGTCACCTTCGCTGTTTGGCTGAAAAATCTTCTGGATATTCACCACTTGCCAAAAACTGTGCCACCTCTTGATATGATTCTGGACAGCTTCGACCTGGAATAACTGGATATCTAGCTGCTCCTCACTAACTAGAAATATATCTGCATCTGGAATCTCATCATCCACTTCCACTTGATCATCTAAAGTTGTTGTTGACAGCCTCGAAAGATGATCTGGCATGTTGTGACTACATCCCGGTTTTAACATGACTTTAAACTGGAATTCCTGTAAGATCAGCAGCCACCGAGTCACTCGACCTGTCCTGCACGGCTTCAAGATCAAGTATTTAAGTGCTTGGTGATCTACATAAAAAATGAATTCCTTGCCGAGCAGATAATGTTGATACCACCGCACTGCAAAAATCATGCCAAGTCCTTCTCGATTAGTAGCTGAGTAGTTCTTTTCTGCTGCAGAAAGCTGCCTGCTATCATAGCTCAATGGATGGTCCCAGCCATCCTCAAAAGGCTGACATAAAACCGAGCCAACTGCCACAGCCGATGCGTCAACATGTACATGGAAAATCCGCTCCCAATCTGGCATCCTTAAAATTGGAGCTGTAATCATCAACTTCTTAAGAAGATCAAAGCCTGCTGCCATAGTTCTGTCCACTCATACTTCACGTCCTTACGCAGAAACTCTGTCAGTGGCAAAGCTTTTTCAGCATATCTCCGGATAAACCTGCGATGATATCCCATGTGACCGAGAAAAGCCTGCAACTGCTTCACATCTGCTGGTGCTGGTAAAGCCTGAATGAACCTCATATTTTCTGGATCAACAGCTAGACCATCTTTAGAAACAATCCGTCCTAGCATCACTCAAAACATGATGCTAGTTTTGCAAGATGACTTCCACGGTCTGTAAAAACAATGAAGTCGTCTAGAAATACCTCCATATAATATCTGTTATATTATATGTTTTAAATACTACACTCTGGATTATATTCTTTTATTAATTTTTATTTTAAATTTATAAATAATAATATATTTTAATAATATTAATGGTATTTATAAAGATGAACATTCTTTTGTTATTTTAATTCTATCAAGATCTTTTAATAACTCTCTTCTTCATGCAATCTGAACATTAACTGATAAACTTCCATCATTCAAATAAACAAAAGCACCCATTTGACGTAGCACTGATATACATCTAATCCATATAAAATTAAAAGCTTGTTCTATATCTTGTTGAATTGATGCCCTACTATACATAGTATTAACAGTAATTGTGACATATATTCCTCCTCCCGAGGCAGTATATTCTCCATTTTCCCAAAAATTATTAAAGTACCTAACTTTACACAGATTTGTTACATGAAAATATGCTTGGGGAGAAGGTGGATCTTGTGGACCAATTGATATACAATCTTGAGTTGCTTCACTTGGCAAATACCCACCAACTAAAAGAAAATATAGTAAAAATGAATAAAGGAAAACAACTACAACAAACTCTGTCATTCTTTAAGTATGAAATGGTTTATATCTGCTTTATAAAGGTTTTTTAAATAGCATTAAAATAGGATATGCTTAGTTATTACAACTTTTAAAAATAATGCTATAGTAAAAAAAGGACAAACCCAATAATTCTGGGTTCTAGAACAAGACACAATAGAGGCCAATAGGGGCCAACTTCCATAGCAATTAGTGTTCTTTTATTTAACAAAAAGATCAAGAATTATCAATTTTATCAAAATCAAAAGAGTGTAGCAGTAAAGTAAAGATAAACCCCAAATCGAAAAGAGTGAATTGATGTGAGCCCTAGTGCATCTAAGGCTGGAAAGCTGCAGTCACAGCTCTTTGAAAAGTTGCTGGTGCATTCAATAATCCAAATGGCATCACCTGATACGCATAACATCCCCACTCAGTCACAAAAGCTGTTTTCAACTGATCTTCAGCTGCAATCTAGATCTTATTGTAACCACTAAAGCCATTGAGAAAAGAATAAAGCTCATGGCCTGCCACAATATCTAGCACGGTGTTAGTAAATGGCAATAGGAAACCGTCTTTTACCGTAGCATCATTCAATCTCCGATAATCCACACATACATGCAGAGCTACACTCTTCTTTTTGACCACCATGATAGGAGATAGCCACTCATTCACCTCCACCTCAAAGATAAATCCAACACTCTGCAACTTATCAATCTCCTCTCGCACCGCCTTAGAAAAATGCATATTTGTCCTGTATGGCTGTTGTCAAATAGGAACAACACCAGGTACTAATGGAATAGCCAACTTGGGATCCATTCCCTTCATGTCCTCGTATTTCCAGGCAAAGACATCCATGTATCGTTGCAAAAGTGCCATGAACTTTCTTTTGTGTTGCATCTCTAGTTCTGCTCCAATCTTCACTAGTCAAGGATCATCCAACGTCCCAAGATTCAAATCCTGAAGCTTTGGAGATTTGTCAAGCTTGGCCTTTTGTCCTATTTCAGTGGCTGGATCTTCTTGAATTTTCCATGGTTTTTCTGCCACCTCCGCTGCTTGGAAGTGCCCCAGATAATGTGCCAGCTTCTCATTCTTTGTCAACTCTAGAACTTTGACTTTAACCACGTTGCAATCCACGTCTCCTCTCCACAGCCAGAACTTTAAATGATCACTAGTAGAGTCATGTTCAAAAGGTGGAAGTACTAGATCTTCATAAGGCACTGTCTCTTTTTGCACTATGGTAGCATCTTCTTCATTGCTGGAACTTGAGCTGCTTGAGCCATTGTTGCTGTCTGCTTCCTCCAAACTTTTTGAAGTTGTATCACTGCTATCATCATCTGGTTTCAGTCCTTTTGGCTTTGTGGATCTTGGCAGTGGGGCTCTAATGCTCACTTGAACCCTTTTTCTGACATTACCATTGCTCACCTTCATGGAGCCCTTCCTCCAATAATGGATAGCATCAGCTTGCAATATCCAAGGTCGTCCAAGAAGCAACGAGTAAGTTAGCTCGCCCAAGCTCATCCTTAACACCACAAAGTCTGCAAAGAAAATCAGCCCCACAACTTCCATCTGCACAGTTGTGATCACTCCCAATGGCTTCACCCGTCTCTGATCTGCCATCCTCACATGGAAATTCACTAGAACCAAAGATCCTAGTCCTAGCTTGTGCACCATCTCATCTGGAATGATATTCACCCTACTGCCACCATCAATTGAGCAATTCTGGATATGCTGCCCCTTTATGTCCACATCCATGGCCAGAGAAGACACATTTGCTACTGCTGACCAAGCAGAATTAACCATGACTTCCTTATGAGCTGTCATTGCTGTAGAAACAATTTTCCTCAAGCCAGGTGCAAGCTGAAGCAGTTGAGTGAACGTGATGCTTGGTCTCTGATTATCAAGGTCTCTTAAAATGTCATACAGCACAGCTTCTAAATTGAGAACCCACTTGTACTTGCGCTTCTTAGCTGCCTCCACCTGTTTCCCTGATCCCCTATACTCCTCTAAGACCTCACTTACCTGATCAAGGGTCGACATGCCTGCATTCTCCAGCACCGCTACTGGATCCACAGCTTCATTGCTACCTTTATGTTCTCGGCAAATTTAGAGCCAACCCTTAATTTTCTTGCCGCTCTCTTCATGGCGTTGCCTCCTAGCAATCCGTTCTGGATCATCTTCATTCGGATCTGCAAAAAGATCCTTGCCTTGCCCTTGTACATCCTTGCCTTGCCCTTGTTGTCACTGGCTTCTTGTTTGCACCATCCAAGTAGGCACGCTTGTATCTTCGCTCTTTGTTCTCAGCTTATAACATGTTCTGTCCCGATCAGCAAGCTGAATAAAAATGGCTCGAGAGTTAGCCACTTGCTTGCCACGATCCTGCCGCAGCTTATGAGGACATTGATCCTGAGTACGGAGGCCTTACATCTCACACAACCCACAGATTGGCTGGTAATCTTCTGGTTTCTTTGCATTTGGACACTCTGCTTGTATATGTCTGAACTCTCTATGGCAATAACACTAAGGACCATATCCATGACCCATGTCTTGAAACTATTGCTACACAACATAAATTGGAACATTGTTTGGAGCCACCACATACTGCTGCACGACATATTCATGTGATGGAGCTTCTTGCTGGTAATTTCCTTGATTCCAAAATTGTGGAGGTGTTGTCATTTGAACTTGATAAGCTGGAACTACTGGTACTTGATGCGGCTGCTGCTGGAACAGAATTTGAGAACCTACTTGCTCCGTATATGGCAGAGGCTGTTGCAACATTGCTCGCTGTGGATGGTAATAACAATTTGCAAAAGTGTGATTGTTTTGGCCACAAAACTGACAATTTGGACATTGTTGTGGAGCTGGACATTGAGCTGGATGGTGGCTATATGCTTGACATTTCACACACCACACATTTGTCCTATCTTGTGTTGGCTACAGCATGCTTTGGACTCCTTTTATCCAATTCACTTGCAAGTCGCTCATTTTTTTGGTAAGTGCTTCCACCAAATCTTCTTTAACTTTGCTGATCTGGTTTTCAAAAGTTACTGAGCCAATTTAAGGCCGTACTACTGCAGCAACTTGCACTGGAATCATTGCTGGAAGTAAGGTTGATGCTGTGGCAGAACCAAAGTATGTATTGCAATGGAATTACCAAGTACATGTGCCAGATTCAAATTTAGTTGCTCCAAATTTAAAGGCTACATGATGAGATTAGAACCTTGCATTCTTCCAGGTATTCTAGCCTGTTCAAATCAAGATGCCAAGTTGATGGCTGCATCCAAGTTGGCTGGCTCGTTACAGTGCACATAAAAGGCTGCATTCTCAGGTAAGCCTTGCCAAAAATATCAAACCTGATCATCTGCTGTTGGAGTTGGTTTTTTCTTGGCTAAAAGTCTTCAAAAACACATTGCATAATTCTGTATCATTTCTCCAGAATGCAAGGTGATTGTACTCACCTTTTCGCTCACTCTTTGATGAAATCCTACATGTCAAAATGCATTAAAATAATTTCTTCAAGGTGTCCCAATCTGCAAAAACTGTTGCTGCTGCATACCATTCTGCAGTTACATCTTTTAATGTTGCAGGGAAAAACCCTTGCTTTAGATTCTGCTCATTATTTGTTGTGCTGACATTTTTGAAAGTTGTAATGTGCTCATCAGGATCACTGAACGTGGTGTATGATGGATATTTCATCCGGATTGTTACAACAAGTGCTACTGGCTGTGCCATTTGAATCTGTTGCAGCTGTACTTGTTGCTGTAAAATTGGTGGTTCTGATTGTCTCACAGATATTGGAGAGCTTTGAAACGGACTCCACTCGTCTTCCACTTCTGCTTGTAGAGGCTTTACTGGTGTAACAATGGAAGAAGATGTTAGATCTTTTCCTGACGCATTTTAAATCATGTTTCTCTATATGTTTTTTGTTTTTAAATTTTTTCTCTTCTAAGAAAATCTTCCACAACTTTTTATGCCTATTCTTTTTGTTTTGTTTGGCTATGCATACACGGGCTGCTATACTGTGGCTAAAGTATGGCCTTCCACTCAGCTTCACTACTCATGATTGTAGTCTACCAATGTCTTGGAATGTCCTCTTTGAAGGACTCTATCATCCTTGGCCATTCATGGCAAGTCACAGCCCATTGCACCATTGACAGCGCACAAGGCAAGATGGAAATTAGCAATGGAACCCACAGCACCACCTTTCTCAACAACCATGGCAAAGCTCTTTCTCAGCAAGCCTAGCAAGCTCAGAATAAGATGGTCTCCACACCATACTTTCTTCCTGAGCTCATAGAGGTTTTCCCTGAGTTGGCGGTGGAGTCGACCATCTATATGACGGGTGCTTTCTCATGCAGTGCGATTGACATGGTTGGAGGTGAGTCAGATAGCCGGAGACATCTCTTAACTTCACTCTCTTTATTTGAGAGTAAGGCCAAGCCTCTAGACAGGCCCTCTTTATCTGATGGTGGGGCTTATAGAGTACAGGCTGCTACATCCAACTTTCTGGAGTGTTTCTTGATAGAGGAAGGGCTTCTCGATTCGTTCCTTGCATGGGACCAGCTCTCTCTTATGGAGCTTGATGACATAATCACTCCAGACCAGGTTCATCTTTCATAGGACACAGCCAAACTCAATCCTTCTCAGCAACTATTTGAGGTGTCACACAGCCAACATCTTCCTACTAAAATTGCGGTAGCTGACGACTCCGAGTGTATTTTGTCATGCTATTTCTTGGAGATGGAGGATGACATCCAGAAACAGAACCGGCAAAAAGAATCAAGCCAATCGGACATCCTGCATGTGAGTTATAGCTCTTTGAGTTTAGAATTTCCTACTGTGGAGCTCCTGGTACAGGTCCAAGTGTATTACACTGAAACTTCAGCACCAGACTTGGATTAGACTTCAGTGGAGGATCTTTCTTCACTTGCAAAGTACTTAGCTACAATCTTTGCATTGGACATCGAGCACTCAAAGCATTAGAAGCAAAGAGAACAACAGATAAAGACTCCGGATCTAACAACAACGTTTTTGCCTGACTTGCCAGAGATGATCTTGCCAGATGTGGTGTCCCCAGCATCTTTATTTGAAGAAGAGGACACTCCTATGATTACAGCTTATTTTGACAGTGCTTTCTGCCCCATAAACAAAGTTGCCGGCATGATTGATTCTACAGAGAACAAAGTAGCTGACCTCTCTATCACTTTGCCAGCAACATCAGCTAATGAAGCAGAGTACTTGGCAGCTATCAGTGCCATGAAGTTGGCCACAATTCTCAAGTTTTGGCAAGTCACTTTCATTGGAGATGTGCAACTCATCATACGCTAACTTACTGGAGAATACCAAGTCCGCAAAGAGAACCTGAAAGAGCTCTGGCAGCGGGCAGTCAACCTGATGGATGAGTTCTCTTAGGTGACTTTTCAAAGTGTCCCTCGTGAAGAAAACTTTTGGGCAAACAAATTATCACATCAAGCAATCACCATGATGCGAGAGGCAAAAGGCACTCCCTGCTATTTAGTTTCTAAGGTAGGGGAGGAATCCAAGATAGATGAACCCTTGAGCCCAAGGTTTCACCAAACTCTAGGGTTCATCCCATTTTCCTAGGTGGTGACAAGGACCTGGTCTTTATTGCCACATCACTTGCTTCAACGAATGCAGCAAAGCTCTTGGATTTCCTTCACTGTTTCAAGGATGTGTTCACTTGGGACTACAGCCAGCTTCTAGGAGTTCCCATGGACATGATCATGCACATTGGGGTACGCGTCATTGTGCTTTTAGAGTTACCCAAACCAGTCCGTCAAAAGATGCGGCGTTTCAGCCCGGCAGCTCACTCCGAGATGAAGTTGGAGATCGAGTGACTTCTGGCAGCCGGCTTTATTTACCCTTTGGAGAGCTCAGAGTTGGTGGAAAATTTCATCTCTGCACACAAGGCAAATGGAAAACTCCGCCTCTGTGTTGACTTTTGAGACTTGAACAAGGCAAATGCGAAAGATCACTTTCCGACTCTATTTATCGATGCGATTGTGGATGAGATCTATAGACACCGGTACTACTCTTTCATGGATGGCTTTTCAGGGTACAACTAGATCTTCATTCATCCAGATCATTGAGATCTTATGGCCTTCCGGACACCTTGGGGCGCCTTTGCTTTCAATGTCCTCCCATTTGGCTTGTGTAACGTTGGAGCTACTTTTCAGCGCTTTATGACCCACGCCTTTCACGACTTCATTGGTGGTGCCTTCAGGGTGTATATGGATGATCTGTGTATGAGCTCTGACTCCTTTGAGGATCACCTTGTGCACTTGGAACAGATCTTCACTCATTGCCGACAACACAGGTTCTCATTGAACCTGGCAAAGTGTAAATTTGGGGTGATTGAAGGCTGGTTACTAGGCTTTGATGTCTTGCAGGATGGGATCAAGCCCCAGGTAGCCAAGGCTCAAGAGATTCTGGATCGGAACCCACCAACCAGCTTCGCAGCTTCCTCGGGCAAACGGGTTTCTTTTGCTGTTTCCTCCACAATTATGCTACACGTTCATGGCCTCTGATAGCTCTGCTACAACACAACATTCCATTTGTTTGGGGTGAGTCTCAGCAACAAGCCTTTGAATCACTGAAGCAGTCACTCGACACAGCCCCGGTACTCCAACCACAAGAACAACAACTTCCTTTTGACATTTACATCACAACGGGCACAAAGGCTTTTGGAGTATGCCTTTGCCAATGTTCACAGCTTGGCAAGCCACCACATGCAACATACTATGCCTCACATTCGTTCAAGGAGACTGAAAAGAAGTACATGGATGTGGAAAAAGAAGCAGTGGCTATTATTTACATCTTGGAGCGATTTTGTCACTTTCTTGCTGGAGCCCATATTCATTTCACGTCTATTTTAATGTGCTAACCTTTCTTTTATAGTGACTGGTTCATAGTCCTCATACTTTATCTTGGATTGTGACCATCCAAGAGTTCCAGCCAACTTTTTACATGCGGCGGAAGCGTGTGATGGATCCAAGTGAGTTCCTGGTTGCTGAAGATACTTCCTTTGTGGTCCCAGCAGCATTATAGGACATTGCAGTGTACCTGGATTCAGGTCAGTTCCCAGCACATTCCTCACCCGTGCAACAAAAGGCATTAGAGATCCAAGCACGAGAGTTTTGCCTTCTCGACAGACACCTTTACATGAGGACTTCTCAGGATGTTTTGTTGCGGTGTGTGGGGGAACACAAGGTCCCTGAGCCCTTTGCGCTTTCTACTCTTGTGTGGAGCATTTCTTGGAACGGGTCATAGCACAGCTCCTTTTGCGCCATGGCTACTTTTGGCCTCAGATTCACCTGGACAGCCTGACCTATGCAAAGGCATGTGAGCAGTGCCAACAGTTCAACCCACAGAGCCATGTTCCACGTCTTCCTTTCCAACTCATCACTTCTCCAGGTCCCTTTTTCCAGTGGGGACTTGACTTTGTTGGCCCGATCAACCCACCGAGCTCAAAAGGACAGCAATACATCATCATGGCGACGGACTATTTCACAAAATGGGTTGAGGCCACCCCTCTGTGATAGGTAGATCAACAGTCTACAGGAAAGTTTGTCTACGAGTACATCATTTGCCGATTCAGAGTTCCTGCTATTTTGGTTTCCAATCATGGCTGCGGCTTCCTTGGACAGGTGATGCAGCATCTTCTCTAGCAGCTGCAGGTCAAGCACGTGAATAGCAGCAACTATTATCCTAAGTGCAATGGCCAAGCGGAGTCTAGCAATAAGATATTGAAGACAGTCATCTCAAAGCTTGTGGAGGATCACCTAAGGCGTTGGCATGAACACTTGGTTACGGCGTTGTGGGCCTTTTGGACATCCTTCAAGACATCTATCTCTATGACCCCATTCTCCCTTGTCTATGGAACAGAGGTCGTGCTTCCAGTGGAGATCTAGGTGCCATCACTCTCACTTTCACTTCGATATGCAGCAGCGATGCAGCTTAGCGATGAGGACAAGTTTCATGCGTGTGACTTGGAGGTTCTTGCCTTGGAAGAACAGCGACAATCCACGACTGAACATCTCCTTTGAGGCAAGCAGAAGATCAAGTCATTCATCGATCACTAGTGGTCTGCCAAACCATTCGAGGATGGCGATCTCGTTCTACTCAAGGAGTTTACGCCACCTTCGAAGTTCTCCCCTCGCTGGACCGGCCCCTACTTTGTCCAGCAACACATTAGAGGTGGAGCATATGTGCTAGTTGATGCTGATGGACGTGAGCTCCCACGCGCTCACAACCACTCTCATCTCAAACGTTTTATCCGGTGAGGTGTTCCTCTTCTCTTCTTTTCCTTTTTCTTTTTCTTCCTTTCTTTCACTTTACTTTCATGGCTACTTTTCTTACTTTCAAAGGGTATTTCTCCATTGGACCATGGCCCATGCCTTGGATTTCGCACTTTGGCTGCATTGCCATTTGTATGGAGGTTCCTTGCTTGACTCGGTCTATATTCCAGGTTCTTTGGCCCTTCCCTTACCATTACTACACCCCACACATTCCCCTCACTCATTCCATATCACCTACACTCATAGTTCCATCACCAATCACTTCCAGCAGCGTTGCCCGCACTTATCTCTAGATGCCCGTCTTGCATCTTTCATTCTTTCACCATCATTCACATCTCCATTTGAGGTCATATTTAAACCATACCACGGACACACATACGTGCACCAGCAGCAAATGACACCACCTCATTTGGACATGCCATTTCCGAGATATCCTTACAACCATTTGCTGACAACGCACTAGCTATTTGGAGCGACTTTCTTCCAACCAGGTGAACCTGTTCACTGAATGCACCTAGGTGGATCTTTAGGCGAGGCCACAGAAGCAGAAGCCACTTTCTTTTGCTCCAACACTCAGTGGACACATGCCACCTCCCTTTACCGGCAACCTAGTGACTACGACATCCTTTTCAGCTGCTGACTTCTTCAGTCCGACACATCAGACTGGCCACCTTCTCAGAGTGCCACCCCATCTCAGCGCTCCACCATATCACTCCACCATATCGGTGCTGGAGCAGGCGTAGGAGCAGGTGGTTACCGGTTACAGGTTACAGGTCCCCAGTTACTGGTTACTAGTTACTGGTACCGCTTACCGGCTACTCCGAGTGGTCAGCGCTTGCTCTACATGCCAACAATTATCAATGGCCACCTTTTCAGAGTGCCACCACCACCTCAGTGCTCCACCATATCACTCCATCTTTCATCATTTCCACACTTACCACGCTTGGGCAACGCATCCCCTCTTCTACCTCTCTTTCTTTCTCGATTTCGACCAATCCATGGAGCATACCAGAAGTCATCAAGAGGCTATATTTGCATATTACACTTTCCTGAGCCGAAATCCAGATACGGGTTAAGTTCTTTGGGTGCTCACTCTTTTTCCTCTATTTTCCTCTTCTTTTCACACTTTTTCACACTTTTTCTACACTTTTCTTCAACTTCAAGGTCTAGTTTTACTACAGGGTTTCCCACCGGGTTTTCCTCCCTATCTCCAAACTTCACACCTACCTCTTTCCTTTGTTTTCCACTTTGTTTTCTAAAGTTTCTACTATTTCACGCAGCTATTAGCACTTGGCATCAGTAGCAGAGGTACACTCTACACTCTTCGGAGGGTTTTCACACGTCTGGAGCTAGCGCGATCCACCGTGGTCACATGTTAGGGCATGGCCACTGAGACATTGAGAGAGAGAAAATATTCTGGTCCTCAGAATATTCCCCATCTTCCTTGTATAAAACCCTTGCCCCACAAGGGAAAAGGGGGGCATTTTGCAGAAAGCATTGAAGCATTTCTCGTGTTTGAACGAGCAGTGGGGGAGGCTCCCCTCCTTTCCCCAACACTCTCCCAATCCCCTTCCCTCCTTGGTATAACAACACTTGATCATGGAACCCTCTAAATCCCAAGCCTTGGGTGCAACACTTGTTTCGGGACACAAGAGGGAAACACTGTGGCCTAACAGCCCGGTATAAGTACCCCTACTCCCCCACTTCCATCCCAAAGGGAAGGCCCAAGCCCCTAGGAAGGGCGAGGACCAATGAGCTGCAAGGTACTCAAGTGGGGCACCACTCCACTTGAGCCGGGAGCACTATAGTTGATTACCCTTCCAAGAGTGGGAGTTGCTCTTGAGCACTTTCTTGGGTGGCCCCTTCGGCATCACCTGAGTCCATGTTGACTCCCACTCATGGCCCCTCAGCCCCAGACTCAACCTCAAGTTAGTTTAGAAGCACCACTAGAGAGTTCCTTTATAACTGATTTTTGGACCTCACTATCCCTACTATACTTTTGGAACCCCTTACACCACCCCCCCCCCCCGGGAGACACACGCTTTGGGCTTTCACCCCACGACCTATATTAGTATTTGGACTCGATCTTGGACTTGATCTCAAACTCAACCTTGGACTCAATCTTGGACTTGACCTCGGACTCGATCTCGGACTCGACCTCGGACTTAACCTTGAACTCGTTCTCGGACCTAACCTTAGACTCTGTCTCGGACTCGATCTCAGACTTGGTCTCGGACCCAATCTTGGATCTCAAACTCAGTCTCGAACTCGGTCTTGGACTTGGTCTTGAACTCGGTCTTGAACTCGGTCTCGGACTTGATCTCGAACTTAGTCTCGGAGTTGGTCGCAGACTCAATCTCGGATTCGGTCTCGAACTCGGTCTTAGAGTCAGTTTCGGACTCGATCCCGGTCTCAATCTCATCCGATGAACTCTTTATCATTTTGGTCGTGCTTTTGGGGATCCTTTAGTCTTCAACACCTTGGGGAGTTGGTTCCTTACACTTGTATTAGTATTGGTAGAGTTCCCCTCCACAGACAGTATGCATTATTCTTATCTGCTAAATTAATTTGTTTAAGTGATTGATCATAAGAAATATGTAAAATATAGTTTCTCCATTGATCAATTTTATATGCAGGATTCTTCATTAGGGAGAAATATCTTATAGTCGTACCGATCTTTGGTTTAGGGGCTTCTTACCTACGTACTTCTTTGAGTATTATATAAAGATTAACTTTTGAAACTGGCTCAATTTTAGGGAAAGCTTTTAAGATTTATTGTTCTTGAAAATCATCTAAGCCTTCCTCCCAATTATAAGATTGAGCTTTGAGGGGTTAATCTTTCCTTTCCAACTATATAGTGGAAGTAATAGGTATAGAACTTTTTTAGTTGCCATGCTCTATACACAAAAAACCATTTTTCCAGTCTTGGTTTGTACAAATAGTTTTTAGCCAAAGTTTGCCTAGTAGAGTTTTGTAGGTAGAATCTTGTCGTATCATTTTAAGCATGACATAGTTGAGTTTATACTTTCAGCTAACCACATTGATTAAGATATTTCTAACTACTTGTCGACCACTTTTTGTTCTGGTAGGGTGTTCATGAGTCTATTCTTGACTACATCACCCGGTTTCAAGCATACTGAAAGTAGTGTTGGGATTGTAGAGTGGTCCAAGATGAGCAGCAAGGGATCACAGCATTCACAGCAGATCTGCACGGGAACTTTCAGCAGAAATTTCTTAAAAAGACATTTGGGTCTTGCCGTGAGGCGTTTTTATTTGCCACGAAGCTGGAAAGAGAGCTTCTTGTCAACCTAGGGATTGCTAGAGTTGATTTCTACCAAGCCATCACCCCATCAGAGTCACCTTGTAGGACTATTCGCCTGTTCACACCAAAGTCTATTGCTATTGAACATACACCTCTGGCTATCGAGAACTTTGCTAATGAGATGCGGCAGCTGAAGGAGATCATTATTTAGTAATAGTCACACCATGACAAGATGCTCCAGAAGCTGGTGGAGTCCAGGAAAGAGGCTATTGCAGCTTGGGAACGCTCTTGTTGGTGCATTCATTGTGAGATGAACACACACAGCACACAATGTTGCTTCAAGCTTCACCCAGAGCTTTGGCCTCCACCTTCTCAACATGTCTAGCAACGTCCCTTCATTGACAATTCCACATTGTTTCGTGGTCCAAAGACATACCAGGAGTAGTTGGAGCAACAAGATATTGACGCAGCCCCTTTGTTAAGCAAAGGCAAGGCTCCAGCCTCATCAGTTAACAGGATTTTGGTAGCCGAGGAACTCCATAGATAGCAGCAACAAACCACAGCGGGGCTGGGTAGTTTTTGAGCTGAGCTCAAGGCAATGAAAGTCAATGAAAGTCAATATAGTCCACCAAATACAAAAGTTGATGTTGAAATGATTGGTTCGGGACGAACCAACAATTCTATTCAAAACTTAAGACATATTTTCAGTTCAAGAAAACGCTAAATAATATAAATCTAATAAGAAAATAAATATCATAAGTCAAAGAAGAAACTCTATATTACCACTAAAAAATTTGACTAAAAAGAAAACTAAACTTAGTCTTCCTCAGCATCCACATCCACAAAAGGAGGAATTCGTATGGTATTATGCTCTCTAACTGTGGGCTCTTGTTGTATATGAGCTTGTGCCATTGCTTCTGCATAACGTGGCAAATTATAGCCCACATCATCGATCCACCTAATATACACAACCATGATGGAATTACTATAAGGAAAAATTTATACTTTATTATCACCTGTTATGCAATGTCCCAAAAACACCTTCAAATGCACTCTCCTTCTCTAGTGCAAAAACTGCACACCCAGTCTCTTTAGCCACTAGCACCATCGAACCAAAACCTGCTGTAGCATCAAGCACAATCCCCTTAGGAGGACAAAACAACTCTAGGAGGATTTGCATGGCCTTTGGTGAACAGTGTCGATAACCAGGGAACTCTATATGATGGTCCTCATCGATGACATTCGGGATGATATCTGTTGAGCTATCATATCCTGGCAATGCCAAACCTGCACACTCATCAGCTCGTGTAATACTGTGACGGCAAGAGTAGCGGCAGAGAGCATGGTAGTTCCATACTAAAACCTACAAGGAAAAGAGGCAATCAATTTAAGATATGAAAAATAAGGAAATGTAAACCTTTTGGATTCGGCCACTTGCTCCTTTTGTTTCGACCGGGATGTTTGAGAGTAAGCAATCTGATGCAAACTCAACCAATCTAGAGTCATCATTCTCTGCCATCGTTGCAAGAAGACCTCCCCAAAATAAAGAATGGGGAAGAATGACTAGCATAATGATGCTCTATTTTGTTAAAGTGGGATTTATTCAGTAAAATGGGACTAGGTACAAATTTTCAAGTATTTGAAAATGACGTGAAATTATATGTTTTTTGTCCAGGGGCTAAACATATCTGGGGCATGGTGACTAGCGCAGTGACCTTCAGGCCTAATGAACCATATCACATGTGCGCACATGCTATATATTTAGAGAAGTATTATGCAAGGATAGAAAAATTCAATGCATGATTGTGGAGAGCAATGGCATGAAGCCACATGCTAAATAACATTTTAGAGAAAGAATTAAAATAGAAACATGCAAACAGTACTGAGTGGACCAAGACTTAGAAGTGCACAATTGAATGAGGTATTTCTAATAAATATTTCACTCACCTCATATAGGAATGGCTACCACTCTCAAATGGCGTATCGCCTCATGCCATCACCTCGCAATTTGTTATAACAATCCGATGAATTCATATTCAGCTTGTTCACCTTGAACTTTAAGTAAGATTTGCTAGAACAACTAAGAATTTATACTTGTTATTTGTATCATCTCACCTAGGAATGGCGTAAGGCCACATGCCATCATGCCTCCTCTGATTCAGATTCGGATTGTTCACCTTGAAATAAAATACATTAGAAACTTAGTAAAGGAATATTAATGAATCTCACCTTGAACCCGGGTTATGAATGCTCTTGCAGCATCTCTTGCATGGTCTGGCAAGGTGATGGTGGCACTCTGCTTCCGCATCCAACCATGCACAACATTATTCACCGATATGCTCATGCTGGGATCCCTTGGATTCAGCACCCATCTCTTTTCTAGGCAATCCTTCGTATATCCGGAACTTGGCTTGAACCACTCCACAGTTACATTGAAGGAGTTAGTTTTTGCGTCCTCCTCTGCATCAGTGATGCAGTGCCCCACCCATATCATTTGTTTTTTATTACTGGGTCTGACAAGCACGACCATTCCTTTGCAGACCTGTACTGGATTGAATGCTGAATCCGGCTTCTTGTTCCTCGGCCCACAATAGTGATCCTCAACATCGTTATCTGTCACTGCATTTCCAGAGGACATTGTTCCGCTACTATCTGGTGCTTTGGGTTCTGGCCAAAAGGACTCTTCCAATTCTTCATATACAACCGGCCCATTTTGGATAGCAGATATAATCTTCTCCCAGTATTCGAGCAAAGGCTTACACCTCTGAAAATAGGATTCTCCACCAAACACCAACCCCCTCTTCCAGAAGGCAATATGCTGTCTAATCCCGGCCACTATACTTTCCTGGTCTTTGAGTCCATCCGGGTGCATCGGCAGTGGGGAACCTTGAGGAATCATAGGTTCCCCAGTTATGGGATCTCTCTTGAAGAGTTCAATGCCGTCCACTGGCAGCCACACTGTGTCCCATTCTCTCATCTTGTACCTCATCACTGGAGCACCGTCACGCATGCTGAAATGAAACTGAAGAGGCTTGGAGTGGCCAATCAGCGTTTCGGATCCGTCCCTGATGTAGCCTCTTACAAACCCCTTAAAGTCTAGAACCTCTGTCACAAGTGCAGCTTCAACAGTGCCTTTGATGCAATTTTGGAATTCATCGTAGAGTTGTGGGAGGGTGAGGACATTGGATCGCCGGAGGGACTCTGCCAGGTGACTGAACATGGCATCGATGTCTTCATGAGTGTGCCCAACCATGAGAAAGCCAAGTGTAACCGTTTCAAATATGCCTTTGGCAACAAGCATCGCCAAGTACGCGAAGACGTACATGTTTTTGTTCTCACTGCCAGCATTGTCTGTTTGGAGTAGAAGATGGGGTGGAAGGCCACATTGGCCGCAGGAACTTCCTTGAGATTCTGCTTCATTTGGATGAGGCTGTGCATTCACCGGGCGACTAGCCTCATCGGAATGGCATGAGGCCTCACATTCTCAAACACTAAGTGCCTCAATTTCCACCGCACAATGCTTCCAATAGTCAGACTGTTTTCTTCTGTGTCAACAACCTTTAAAATCGCAACTCCAATATCATCCCGGCCCAATTCTTGATTAGCAACCACATCTCTTGGATCGACAACTGTGGCTAAGCCCTCAACTACCACCTCCCCCTTGGGGTTGTTTAGAAACACCTTTGCCTGAATCCATGTAGCACGGTTCTTAAGATCCACAAAGGGAACATGCGTCACACTTGCGCTGTCCCCAACATCTGCTTTCTTCTGAAGATTTTTCAAGGCAACAACAACATTTACCCCGACGACCATCTCTCCTCGTTCAATAGCGACCACATTCCCATCGAAGACAGTCTCTACTGATACAACAGCATTGCCTTCCCCAAGCCTTTGACAGTGTATAACAAAGTTCTGATCCATAGACACAAGGGTCCCTTTTGCAACTCTCTTCCCACCATTCAAAATGTAAACTTTTTCCCCAACCTTGAAGGCCATTCTGAAAGTGTAGAAAAGAAGTTAAGACCATACAAAAAATGATTGGAGAATGGCCTAAATCATAACATACCAAACAACCTCAATAGCATGAGGCCACATGCCATTATTCAAACATGCTATTGACACCCACGTGAAATTTCGTATTCACAAAATTGGCATGAGGCCTCATGCCATCTAGATAAACACACAGCTACAGGCAGGTAAAGAAATTATTGGCAATATGCTAGTGATGAACTTGCAAGCCCCAAGATGGCATGAAGTGGTACCGTAGCGCCGCTCGCACCACCGCAACTGCTCGTAGCGCCGCTCGCACAAACTGCCACTTGCATAAACTGCCGCTCGCAATGGCGCTCGCAATGCCGCAACCGCTCGTAGACGCATAAACCACAGCTCACAACGCCGCTTACACAAGCAGCGCTCACTGTGCTCAGCGGAACCAAGAACACAACACACAAAAATGATAGACCTAGGAATGAGTTCGAGAATTCAAAAATAACACACGCTTGAACGTCACATCAAATCCTCTGACAAACCAGATCTTATGATTCCTCTGACAAATTTCAAACTGAGTAGCTTCTAGACTTTGCTGTCGGACGTTGAACTTTGTCACATCATGTCCTTGCCTCGATCCAGCTGTGCCATGTCAGTGATTCGAACTTTGCCATGCCATGTCAGCGATCCGCGCCAAGATTATTCGCCGTGTAAAGGAATAATTATGCTGTGTGTGTACGTCCATTTATGGCAATATAAGGCCACACGCCATTCAAAGAATAATGCTAGTCGAGCATTTTTTGGTGCATTTTTGGGTTCAAAATTGCATGAGCCCACACGCTATAAAGTTTACCTGTACCAAAAATAGAAACAGCTTTATTTACTTGGGAATTTAAGTGGTTGAGGCATTTTTAAACTTACAAACACATGCCCTACTTACATTCCTTTGGTTGCTTAAAATTCAAAAATATTATAAACCTTTCTTTTTGCATTTTCAATGTTTTCAATTATGGTTTTTGATTTTCGCAGGACCAGCCTAGTAATCTATTTGCATCCCGTCATGTTTATAGCTAACTCTCGTTTGTCCCCTTCACTAGCTTGAGATACATCTGCTTGGCATCTGCCTCTTACAGCATTTGCCCAGAAAGGGCATCTTTCTTCACGTAGCATTTGCCACATGTTTAGGGTTTAGGGTTTAGGGTGAACTTTTTCACATCATGTCCTTTATTTAGCTGAACATCTGGCATTTTTTGAAATACAAGATGCTTTGGAATATCCAATCATGCATGGTATAAATATAGCGAGGGTATTAAATTATATCCCAATCATGATCTTTCTTTTGGATTTTGCGTGCATGTAGTCCGAGGAATGATGACGTTGCGGATTTCTTTTGGATTTCACGTGCATGCATGTGCGTGGCGATCCAGAAATTAATGGTGGCACCCAAGTCCGAGGAATGATGACATTGCGGGATTACCAACTGTCGTGACATTTCGTGCGTGTGAGGTTAGGTTTTGCATTTTGCTTCGTACTCGTGCTCGCACACTCGCGCTCGCATCGCGCTCCCACTCACGATCACGCTCACATTCGCGCTCATCTACCTTCTCTACAGGTTTTTCATGTGCATCGGCGTCCACTCACACTTGCATCACACTCGCGCTCGCATCACGCTCGTGTGCATCGGCGTCCACTTCAAGACACACCCAGTTTGTAACTTTGCCACCAACTCCGCCGCCCACTCCGCCACCCACACGCAGCCCACTTGGCGTCCCAGGAGATTTCAGCGCCACTCTCCAACTGTAAGTGGCAGAGTAGCCTTGCTGCTACGATCCGCTACACACACAGTGCACATTCGCCAGCGAGTCCAGCCTCGATTGTCACGCCTCCATTTGGCTTCAAATGGTAAGTCTTTTAGGCCAAGTAGAAAATGGCATCAGGCCACATGCCATTCAGTAGCAACATTGGCATGCACCAATTGGGCTCTCGAGTGCAGTCCGGTTACAGATGGCATGTAGCCTCACGCCATCTTAGGATGCAGCCTCAAGACATCTAATGCAGTGGTGAATGGCGTGTGGCCTCACGTTATTTCTAGCTGCTAGCTTTTCATCTGTCAGCTCTAATTGTTGTGCATTTCTGAACAGGCGAGGAATTGCGTTCTTCTTCCAGCCACTGTCAATGTGGATGCAGAGAAGGGGGAGGAGCTCACCAGTTGGACTTTCGGGATGGAAGGCGAGGATCTGAGGCTGTACAACACAGATGGTGGGAGAAAAGAATGCATGGGGATCCTCATCCAAGTGACAGACACTCCATGCAGTTCCATGCAAGAATATGGACTGGCACTTGTGGTAGAGACAGCGTCCGCCTTCAAGATCCACCTTGCACATCCTAGCGGCTTCTTGGAGGGGGGCAGCGGCTATGAGGAATTCCTAGAGGGAGCTAGGGAGAGGTTGTCCAGGAGGCCCACAATTTCAAAGACGCTGCAGGTCTATGAAGATCACATGGAATCCACGGACCTCACCTACGGCGATGTTCAAAAACTATATTCCAACATTGAGCCGTTGAGAGTGACTCCAGTTCGCGAAGCGAAGGGGAAGGGGGTCGATCTGGAAACTACCCCGAAGCAGAAAAGGGTGGTCAAGCTCAAGCCGACGTCCGACTCTCCTGCTCCAAAAAAGAAGCTACTCGGTGATGCCATTGCCTCGGGTTCGAACACTACACCCACCAAAAAGAAGAGCCGCAAAGAGCAGAAAGAGCAAGAAGAGGCAGCAAAAATCGTCGCAGATAATAGTACTTATTACTATTCCAACAAAGTATATACAATCGACGTGAGCCACATCGACATCCAAAG
Organism: Selaginella moellendorffii; assembly: GCF_000143415.4. Classification (NCBI taxonomy): domain Eukaryota; kingdom Viridiplantae; phylum Streptophyta; class Lycopodiopsida; order Selaginellales; family Selaginellaceae; genus Selaginella; species Selaginella moellendorffii. Next base: position 1,695,858 of record NW_003314294.1, on the reverse strand, counting down.
CAAATACAACCACAGGCTAGTATCTGATGAGTGGGTGGAGAAACTGAAGCAGAAGATGCTGGCAAGTCCAGTAACACCCGACATCGCAGACGTGATCCCCTACTACCGAACAATGAAGGGCGAGACGAGGTTTCCAGACTTGATCAATAGGAAGGTGTTGGACGAGCAGAACATCCGGTTCTATGCCGTCTCCGGGCAGCATTCTAGCTTGGCGATGCAAGAGATAGTTGTGGATATTATGGTGGGCGAGGAGGTGAAGAAAGTCTTCAAGACAAGAGTTGTCCACCTGATAAAAGGCAACTCGCCCCTCCGATCTATCATATACATCTCCCACGCGCAGAATGTCAAGCAAGAAACGTGCTACAAATCGGGTCTGCACGAGACATTGGCACAAACACGGAAGCTCTGGGTTCAACTGAAGAAGCCACAAAAACCAGGACAAGGACGTGCACTAGCAACTAGCGCCTGGCAAGTAAGCCTCGTTGCATGTGGCATAGCATGTGGCCTCATGCCATTTCCATTGCAGGAATTCTCGAGTCTTCTCTCGAAAACATTGGGGGTCAATGACACACTCAGCATCCATAACATTCTACTCGCGACAAAAGTTGTTTTTGACAAATGGGTAGATGTGCTGAGGAGGTACCATGACGGGGAGTTGCTAAACTCAATGGGTGTGGAGGACGGCCGGAAGCCCAATGATTTGAAGCTCAACGCCTTGCGTTTCTCGCGGTCTCTAGACGACGATGACCTTCTGACAGTGGCTAATGCTCTTCTACGTGGTGAGGTAGTCTTCAACAAGACCAAAATGACTCTCGGCCATATTGTGACATACGAGGACTTGTGCACGACTCTGAGAGCTCGTGCGCTATTGAAGGATTGGATCTTCGAGCAAGTGGCCGTGGAGAGGGTGAGCATCGACACCACGCAAGAGATGATGGAAGAGCTGGAGTTGTCAAATGAAGACATCGACGAGTACGTGAAGGGGGCCCCCAAGTTCATCGATCTGCTGCGGGATGCCACGAAAAGTAAAGCTGAGAAGTTGGATCAGTATCCAAATTTCATTAAGAGGAATGTCGACCGCCGGCTTCAGAAACAGCTTGACCCCGCAGCAGAGGCCTATCGAGAACCTTACCGGGTATACGTGAATTCGGATGAGGATCAAAGGTGGAGGAGCATCGTTTCCCGCGGAGATGAGCAGGTCAAGAACATCTTTTGTGTGATGGACTTCACAAATGAGGAGATCACTCATGCAGACGAAGTCAGCTCCATCTTTGACTTAATGGTGGGACTTGTGGAGGTGGAATCTTCAGTCCACTATATGATCTACGACTCCGAATCCTATCACAAGTTCTGGAAGGCCTTGAATGAGGTGAAGGCTCGATTGAAAGGCAAGGAGATGCGGGAGATCCATGGGATAATGGCTAAGAAGAAGATACCGATGAATGTCCGCATCTTCACACTCGCCCTTGTTATTGGTCCTGCAGCAAAGTAGGACTGGAGTGACTTCCCAGCTTCGTTCGACAAGGCCGATCGAATTGATCTGAGGGAGGTCAATTTACCCGTGCCTGAGGAACTGAAGACGGCTATGGAGCTTTCGAATCCAGAGAAAGCTCCAGGTGTAGCATGGGAAATGCTCAGTTGGGTCTTCAACACAATAGCGGGTGGGTCACCTGCTTCCGACTCCAAGGGCAAATGCGTTGTCGAGTACAACTGCGGCGGATTATTCTTTCGAGCCGCACTACTCAAGGGTGTCCCGTGTGTTGCGGTGACAAACTCCATTGAAGAGGTGACTTCAATGGAGCATATAGTTACAGTTGCCAAAGAAAAACAGTATCTTCTCTGCGAACCTGGTGAGTACGCACTTTAAGTTTAAATGTTATCTCACAAGCTCTGTATGCAGGAGCGTGGCTACCCCCAGATGCTGAAACGGCGTTAACAGCTACTGTTGAAGATACCCATGTTGGGCCGAGCTCACAACCTGCACAAGGTAAGGTCACGTGAGGCCTCACGCCATTTTGATTATAGATCGTTGTGAATATTCAGACACGAGGACTGAAAAGCGCATTAGTGGCGCGTCGAAGAAGGACAAACAGAGAAGCAATAGGAAAAAAGGAGGTACAAATTATATTTGCAATGGCGTGTGGTCTCATGCCATTCCTTGCAGGAGACACTTCTTCAAAGGCAAAACAGGCAAGCACCAGCCAAGTACAACGGACGAGAGGTACCAATCATTTTTGTTATACGTGATTTCTCATGCCATTGCTTCTTGCAGCTCAAATTCCAAAGAGACTAGGGCAAGCAGCGCAGACCTCACGACAAGAACCTGAAGGTTTGATGGCGTGTGGCCCCATGCAATTAACTAATGTTCTTGCAGATCGTGTCGAGGAAATCGAATGGAATAACGTGCCTCCAGTGGAGGAGGGGGAGGCCTCAGAGAGTGATAAGGAGAGTTCCGAAACAGGTACGATCATGACATATGGCCCCATGCATTTATCTAAGTTTGTATTTCAGGGGAACAAGTTGAACCAATGGAAAACTTTATGAAAGGTAACTTAAAAATATTATGGGATGTTGCATGTGTTGATGCAATAATATACAGTTCAATTGCCAAGGAGACGTCGTGAACCTCGAATTAGGCTACCTGCAAAACAGCTTTCAGACGCTGTAGACAAAGAGATGGACAACCGACCAGGGCAGAGGAGGAAGGGTAAAAGCATTTGTGTGCTTATCGCGTATGTCCTCATGCTATTTCTGTAGAACGGGCACATAAGAAACGAAAGCAAAAGGGAATTGAGGAGCAGGTACCTGAGGATGCGGAAGGCATGACAGAGCCTCCAAGGACGGGAAATAAAGCGTCATGGTTATTGCGTGGGTCCTCATGCCATTTCTTGCAGATCAAGCTCAAACTAACAGTAGTCATAAAAAGCGAAAGCATGTTGGACAGTCGTCGGGATCAGAGGCGTTTGATTCGAAAAGGAAGAAGGGCAACGAAAAGATGATAGGTAATGCCTCGCGGTTATGGCGTGTGTGCTCATGCCATTCATTGCAGATCAAGGGCTGAGTGAAAGCAGCCAGTCACCACCTCCTGACTCAGATTCCTATGGTGGACTCCCCTTCCCCAATCTCAATGGAGAGGTACAATGGATGAGGGATGTTTTTCAAGTCAGGGCCACGTTTTTCTCATCTCGTCGTCTTCGAAGGGTGCAAGAACGTGCAGAAACCATGTTAAGACAGTCGGGTGAGGATACGGTCCTAGGTCACGCACTAAAACAGGCTATGGATGTCTTGTATTTTGAGATGGAGACTCGGCCAGATGATTTTCCCAAGATGGTCCTGGAAGAACAAGCCATCCAGCCTGAGCAGCCTATGGAAGAAATGCAAGAGGGGGATGAGGAGCCAGAGAAAGATAATGAGCAGGAAGAGCAGAAGGACGAAGAGGAGGACAAAGAAGAGGAGGACGAAGAAGAGGAGGACGAAAAGGACTTGGATGGTCCTCACAATGGTGACGATCACAATAACGACGACGATGATGATGACGACGATGGCCAGCCTGAGGTGGCCAAAGAGCAGCGGAGGAAGGTCATACAAGACAAACCATCAGGTAAATAATAGTACATCCATTCCTAACTTTTTACCATTTCTAACATTGTCCATGTAGGTCGCAAAGCAAATGGTAAGTAGAGATTATTCAGTTGAATTAAGATACAAACTCTAGCCTTTAGTGTCAAGGAAGGATAGTGCCAAGCAAGGGTCGAAATGTATGTCCAATCCTTCAGAATCAGCAGTGCGCCCAAGTGATATCGGTCCTAGTTCCTCAATAGCAGTTGATGGTAAATACAGTATAGTCGATTCAATGTGCTAATGAGTTTGTTTTTAGTAGCACGGGAGGATACCATCTCAATCGAAGGGAGATATTTGGACATGCATATGGATCTGCCAGTGGACTCTACTTGCCTGCAAGAGTCATCAGAGCTGGTGGAGGCTACTATCCATATCAACGCCAAGCAAGCTGACCACGCTCCACTTGATGTTGCCCATACCACTGAGTCAATCTTGTCCACGTATCCAACTGACGGTGACCAGGCGCCATTGGACCCATATGAGGCCGGCCCAGCCGCCGAGCCGGTCGTATCCTCATTTCCAACGGACTCAACGTGTGCCCAATCGTCTGACTACGCACCGTTGGAACCTCCCTATACCGCCCCTGCTGCCTGTTCGGTCATGTCCACTTTGCCAACGGAGGCACCAGCTGAAATGGCGTGTGATCACATGCCATCGGAACCACCCCATGCCACTGTTGAGCCAGTTGTACCAGAGTCTACAGCTGAAATGGCATGTGCCCACACGCCATCGGATGCGATTGATCCCACATTGCAGAGGAGAGTATTTCCGCCCTTCACGTTTCCTCGACCAAAACCCTCTCAACGACCATCGGGAGCACCATTTGCTAATATTGTAGATGGTAAAATTGACTTGTACCATTTTTTATGCTGACGCATTTCATTTCAAAGTCACAGCGAAGGTACTGTATCATTTTTGATCTGAACGGTGTCCTTTTCTCCCATGAGCGTGGCTCGTCCTCGAATGTCACTGCACCCTCCAAAGCCTGCGGTCGCAAGTTGGTCAAAAGAAACAGATTCACATTAATCACACGGGAGAAACTGCGGGATTTAATAATGACCATGCGACACTTAAAATAGAGGGCCGGGTTCAATTTGCAATTGGGAGTTTGGACATCCATGATGCGCCACAATGCATTAACGTTGTTACAGATGATGCACGATCAGACGCGAGTAATATTACCATTTGACTTTCTCCTAACGTAGGAGGATTGCTTGACTATGGTCCATGTGAGGGGTAGCAAACCCATCTTCGTCAAGCCAGAGGCTATAGTGATGAACCAGACTGCTAGGTCAAGTGAAATCCTCATCATCGATGACTCGCCGATTAAAACTACAGCGAACACGCACACATATGCAGTGCATCCCATCTCTTGCAATATGGAAACTAGGGAGAAGAAACCATATGTTCTGGGGGACCTTGCAAAACGGCTTGGAGCGATGGTGATAGAGAACCGGCCAGTCCAAGAGGTGGCTGCAGAAATCAACCAAATGGCAGATAGAACGGTATATCAGAAGCCATTTGATCGGATAGACACCAGTCATCATTTATGGCATGTATATTGTCTAGCCAAGCACTATCCGCATCTCCATAATCTGCTCAACCGAATGGGTTCTTCGACCACTGAACATGAGCATGGACGTATTAGAGAAGAGATGGCATTACTATTGGGTTTAAATCCTGATAGTGTGGAGAGTGATGAAATTCCAAGATTATTGTATAGGCGTTGGAGGCAAAAAATAATAGTCTGAGATGGCATGTATTTATTTAAAAATGTAACTTATTATGGCATGGGGTTCCATGCCATTGTATTAATATTAAAAGACAATTCTTTGAGAGGATTTGCATTATACTAGAAGTGTTACAGCATGTTATTGGAAGTCTACGAAGTTGTTTTATTAATAAGGGGAAAGTAAAGATTGAATGGGGACTTGGGCTCCACCTAGACTCGGAGCAACTGAGCCAATATTAAAAGGATGGAAAGAAATTGGACGACGATGACAAGGAGAAGAGAGAGGTAAAGCAGTGGCAGGGGGAGGAGAAGTGATTGAGTAGACATTTCCTTGTTTAAAATAAAATGGCATGTGCCTCAATACAGTTGAATTTTGTTATATTTATATACTATATAAAGGTTTGGAAACCTTATTTTACAAGTGGGATAATGACAATTCCCACTTTAACAAAATAGAGCTTTAGGTTGAAATTGCTTTCTCTCGCCCTTCCCTGCTCAAACGCAGCCCATGCCTTGGATTTCATGCTTAGGCTGCATTGCCGTTTGTATGGAGGTTCCTTGTTTGGCTCGGTCTATGTTCCAAGTTCTTTGGCCCTTCCCTTACCATAAATATACCCACACATTTTCCACACCCATTCCATATCATCTACACTCATAGTTCCATCACCAATCACTTCCAATAGTATTGCCCGCACTTACCTCTAGATGCCCATTTTGCATCTTTCATTCTTTCACCATTGTGCACATCTCCATTTAAGGTCACATTTACACCATACCACGGACACATATACAGTGCATAAACAGCAGAAGACACCACCTCATTTGGACATGCCGTTTCCGAGATATCCTTACGACCATTTGCCAACAACACACTAGCTTTTCTAGAGCAACTTTCTTCCAACCGGATGAACCCTAAACCCTAAACCCTAAACCTCTCTTTACTGGCAACCCAGCGACTATGCCATCCTTTTGTAAGCCACAAATTTTTCCTTTCCAATTTGCCAGCTTACCTCGTCTATCCGTCCGACACTGCTTTGGCTTTTGCTAAGTTCCCTCGCCAAGGTTCTCACCTATGGTACCAACTCCTACTTGGTTCTACTTGGTTTCAGCTATTCATTACACGAGCAACAGAGCATTAGCCATCCATCCACGGATTCCCAATCTCTCCCAATCCCCCTCCCCGGGTTAGATTGGACTTAAGGTTCGGCTACACTCCCCGCAAGCACAAGCAGCCAAGCACACCAAGCTTCCAGGTTCCTAACATCCCTTGGTACCACAAGACTTGATCATGGGACCCTCTAAATCCCAAGTCTTGAGTGCAACACTTGCTTCGGGACGCCGGGGCGAAACACCGTGGCCTAACAGCCCGGTATGGGTACCTCTACCCCCCCACTTCCATCCCGAAGGAAGGCCCAAGCCCCTAGGAAGGGCGAGGACCAATGAGCCGCATGGTACTCAAGTGGGGCACCACTCCACATGAGCCGGGAGCACCGTAGCCGGTTTCCCTTTCGGGAGTGGGAGCTGCTCTTGAGCACTTCCTTGGATGGCCCCTCCAACACCACCCAAGTCCATACTCACTCCCACCAAAGGCCCCTCGGTCCTAGTCTCAACCTCAAGTCGGTTTGGAAGCCCCACTGGAGAGTCCCTTCAAAACTAGTTCATAGACCTCACTATCCCTACTATACTTTTGGAACCCCCTGCAGCCCCCCCCCACCCCCCCCTCCCCTGGGACACGCACGCTTTGGGCTTTCACCCCTTGACCCGTATTAGTATTTGGACTTAGTCTCTGGCTCGATCTCGGACTCAATTTTGGATCCGACTTCGGATTTGGTCTCGGATTCGATCTCGGACTCGATCTCGGACCCAATCTCGGACCCGACCTCGGACTCGACCTCGGACTCAGTCTCGGACCCAATTTCGGATCTCGGACTCGGTCTCGAACTCGGTCCCCGAGTCGGCCTCGGACTCGATTTCGGACTCTATCTCAAACTCGGTCTCTGAGTCGGTCTTGGACTTGATCTTCGACTTGGTCCCATCTGATGAACTCTTTATCATCCAACATGGAATATCCAATCATGCATGGTATAAATATAGCGAGGGTATTAAATTATATCCCAATCATGATCTTTCTTTTGGATTTTGCGTGCATGCAGTCCGAGGAATGATGACGTTGCGGATTTCTTTTGGATTTCACGTGCATGCATGTGCGTGGCGATCCAGAAATTAATGGTGGCACCCAAGTCCGAGGAATGATGACGTTGCGGGATTACCAACTGTCGTGACATTTCGCGCGTGTGAGGTTAGGTTTTGCATTTTGCTTCGTACTCGTGCTCGCACACTCGCGCTCGCATCGCGCTCCCACTCACGATCACGCTCACATTCGCGCTCATCTACCTTCTCTACAGGTTTTTCATATGCATCGGCGTCCACTCACACTTGCATCACACTCGCGCTCGCATCACGCTCGTGTGCATCGGCGTCCACTTCAATACACACCCAGTTTGTAACTTTGCCACCAACTCCACCGCCCACTCCGCCACCCACACGCAGCCCACTTGGCGTCCCAGGAGATTTCAGCGCCACTCTCCAACTGTAAGTGGCAGAGTAGCCTTGCTGCTACGATCCGCTACACACACAGTGCACATTCGCCAGCGAGTCCAGCCTCGATTGTCACGCCTCCATTTGGCTTCAAATGGTAAGTCTTTTAGGCCAAGTAGAAAATGGCATCAGGCCACATGCCATTCAGTAGCAACATTGGCATGCACCAATTGGGCTCTCGAGTGCAGTCCGGTTACAGATGGCATGTAGCCTCACGCCATCTTAGGATGCAGCCTCAAGACATCTAATGCAGTGGTGAATGGCGTGTGGCCTCACGTTATTTCTAGCTGCTAGCTTTTCATCTGTCAGCTCTAATTGTTGTGCATTTCTGAACAGGCGAGGAATTGCGTTCTTCTTCCAGCCACTGTCAATGTGGATGCAGAGAAGGGGGAGGAGCTCACCAGTTGGACTTTCGGGATGGAAGGCGAGGATCTGAGGCTGTACAACACAGATGGTGGGAGAAAAGAATGCATGGGGATCCTCATCCAAGTGACAGACAGTCCATGCAGTTCCATGCAAGAATATGGACTGACACTTGTGGTAGAGACAGCGTCCGCCTTCAAGATCCACCTTGCACATCCTAGCGGCTTCTTGGAGGGGGGCAGCGGCTATGAGGAATTCCTAGAGGGAGCTAGGGAGAGGTTGTCCAGGAGGCCCACAATTTCAAAGACGCTGCAGGTCTATGAAGATCACATGGAATCCACGGACCTCACCTACGGCGATGTTCAAAAACTATATTCCAACATTGAGCCGTTGAGAGTGACTCCAGTTCGCGAAGCGAAGGGGAAGGGGGTCGATCTGGAAACTACCCCGAAGCAGAAAAGGGTGGTCAAGCTCAAGCCGACGTCCGACTCTCCTGCTCCAAAAAAGAAGCTACTCGGTGATGCCATTGCCTCGGGTTCGAACACTACACCCACCAAAAAGAAGAGCCGCAAAGAGCAGAAAGAGCAAGAAGAGGCAGCAAAAATCGTCGCAGATAATAGTACTTATTACTATTCCAACAAAGTATATACAATCGACGTGAGCCACATCGACATCCAAAGCAAATACAACCACAGGCTAGTATCTGATGAGTGGGTGGAGAAACTGAAGCAGAAGATGCTGGCAAGTCCAGTAACACCCGACATCGCAGACGTGATCCCCTACTACCGAACAATGAAGGGCGAGACGAGGTTTCCAGACTTGATCAATAGGAAGGTGTTGGACGAGCAGAACATCCGGTTCTATGCCGTCTCCGGGCAACATTCTAGCTTGGCGATGCAAGAGATAGTTGTGGATATTATGGTGGGTGAGGAGGTGAAGAAAGTCTTCAAGACAAGAGTTGTCCACCTGATAAAAGGCAACTCGCCCCTCCGATCTATCATATACATCTCCCATGCGCAGAATGTCAAGCAAGAAACGTGCTACAAATCGGGTCTACACGAGACATTGGCACGAACACGGAAGCTTTGGGTTCAACTGAAGAAGCCACAAAAACTAGGACAAGGACGTGCACTAGCAACTAGCGCCTGGCAAGTAAGCCTCGTTGCATGTGGCATAGCATGTGGCCTCATGCCATTTCCATTGCAGGAATTCTCGAGTCTTCTCTCGAAAACATTGGGGGTCAATGACACACTCAGCATCCATAACATTCTACTCGCGACAAAAGTTGTTTTTGACAAATGGGTAGATGTGCTGAGGAGGTACCATGACGGGGAGTTGCTAAACTCAATGGGTGTGGAGGACGGCCGGAAGCCCAATGATTTGAAGCTCAACGCCTTGCGTTTCTCGCGGTCTCTAGACGACGATGACCTTCTGACAGTGGCTAATGCTCTTCTACGTGGTGAGGTAGTCTTCAACAAGACCAAAATGACTCTCGGCCATATTGTGACATACGAGGACTTGTGCACGACTCTGAGAGCTCGTGCGCTATTGAAGGATTGGATCTTCGAGCAAGTGGCCGTGGAGAGGGTGAGCATCGACACCACGCAAGAGATGATGGAAGAGCTGGAGTTGTCAAATGAAGACATCGACGAGTACGTGAAGGGGGCCCCCAAGTTCATCGATCTGCTGCGGGATGCCACAAAAAGTAAAGCTGAGAAGTTGGATCAGTATCCAAATTTCATTAAGAGGAATGTCGACCGCCGGCTTCAGAAACAGCTTGACCCCGCAGCAGAGGCCTATCGAGAACCTTACCGGGTATACGTGAATTCGGATGAGGATCAAAGGTGGAGGAGCATCGTTTCCCGCGGAGATGAGCAGGTCAAGAACATCTTTTGTGTGATGGACTTCACAAATGAGGAGATCACTCATGCAGACGAAGTCAGCTCCATCTTTGACTTAATGGTGGGACTTGTGGAGGTGGAATCTTCAGTCCACTATATGATCTACGACTCCGAATCCTATCACAAGTTCTGGAAGGCCTTGAATGAGGTGAAGGCTCGATTGAAAGGCAAGGAGATGCGGGAGATCCATGGGATAATGGCTAAGAAGAAGATACCGATGAATGTCCGCATCTTCACACTCGCCCTTGTTATTGGTCCTGCAGCAAAGTGGGACTGGAGTGACTTCCCAGCTTCGTTTGACAAGGCCGATCGAATTGATCTGAGGGAGGTCAATTTACCCGTGCCTGAGGAACTGAAGACGGCTATGGAGCTTTCGAATCCAGAGAAAGCTCCAGGTGTAGCATGGGAAATGCTCAGTTGGGTCTTCAACACAATAGCGGGTGGGTCACCTGCTTCCGACTCCAAGGGCAAATGCGTTGTCGAGTACAACTGCGGCGGATTATTCTTTCGAGCCGCACTACTCAAGGGTGTCCCGTGTGTTGCGGTGACAAACTCCATTGAAGAGGTGACTTCAATGGAGCATATAGTTACAGTTGCCAAAGAAAAACAGTATCTTCTCTGCGAACCTGGTGAGTACGCACTTTAAGTTTAAATGTTATCTCACAAGCTCTGTATGCAGGAGCGTGGCTACCCCCAGATGCTGAAACGGCATTAACAGCTACTGTTGAAGATACCCATGTTGGGCCGAGCTCACAACCTGCACAAGGTAAGGTCACGTGAGGCCTCACGCCATTTTGATTATAGATCGTTGTGAATATTCAGACACGAGGACTGAAAAGCGCATTAGTGGCGCGTCGAAGAAGGACAAACAGAGAAGCAATAGGAAAAAAGGAGGTACAAATTATATTTGCAATGGCGTGTGGTCTCATGCCATTCCTTGCAGGAGACACTTCTTCAAAGGCAAAACAGGCAAGCACCAGCCAAGTACAACGGACGAGAGGTACCAATCATTTTTGTTATACGTGATTTCTCATGCCATTGCTTCTTGCAGCTCAAATTCCAAAGAGACTAGGGCAAGCAGCGCAGACCTCACGACAAGAACCTGAAGGTTTGATGGCGTGTGGCCCCATGCAATTAACTAATGTTCTTGCAGATCGTGTCGAGGAAATCGAATGGAATAACGTGCCTCCAGTGGAGGAGGGGGAGGCCTCAGAGAGTGATAAGGAGAGTTCCGAAACAGGTACGATCATGACATATGGCCCCATGCATTTATCTAAGTTTGTATTTCAGGGGAACAAGTTGAACCAATGGAAAACTTTATGAAAGGTAACTTAAAAATATTATGGGATGTTGCATGTGTTGATGCAATAATATACAGTTCAATTGCCAAGGAGACGTCGTGAACCTCGAATTAGGCTACCTGCAAAACAGCTTTCAGACGCTGTAGACAAAGAGATGGACAACCGACCAGGGCAGAGGAGGAAGGGTAAAAGCATTTGTGTGCTTATCGCGTATGTCCTCATGCTATTTCTGTAGAACGGGCACATAAGAAACGAAAGCAAAAGGGAATTGAGGAGCAGGTACCTGAGGATGCGGAAGGCATGACAGAGCCTCCAAGGACGGGAAATAAAGCGTCATGGTTATTGCGTGGGTCCTCATGCCATTTCTTGCAGATCAAGCTCAAACTAACAGTAGTCATAAAAAGCGAAAGCATGTTGGACAGTCGTCGGGATCAGAGGCGTTTGATTCGAAAAGGAAGAAGGGCAACGAAAAGATGATAGGTAATGCCTCGCGGTTATGGCGTGTGTGCTCATGCCATTCATTGCAGATCAAGGGCTGAGTGAAAGCAGCCAGTCACCACCTCCTGACTCAGATTCCTATGGTGGACTCCCCTTCCCCAATCTCAATGGAGAGGTACAATGGATGAGGGATGTTTTTCAAGTCAGGGCCACGTTTTTCTCATCTCGTCGTCTTCGAAGGGTGCAAGAACGTGCAGAAACCATGTTAAGACAGTCGGGTGAGGATACGGTCCTAGGTCACGCACTAAAACAGGCTATGGATGTCTTGTATTTTGAGATGGAGACTCGGCCAGATGATTTTCCCAAGATGGTCCTGGAAGAACAAGCCATCCAGCCTGAGCAGCCTATGGAAGAAATGCAAGAGGGGGATGAGGAGCCAGAGAAAGATAATGAGCAGGAAGAGCAGAAGGACGAAGAGGAGGACAAAGAAGAGGAGGACGAAGAAGAGGAGGACGAAAAGGACTTGGATGGTCCTCACAATGGTGACGATCACAATAACGACGACGATGATGATGACGACGATGGCCAGCCTGAGGTGGCCAAAGAGCAGCGGAGGAAGGTCATACAAGACAAACCATCAGGTAAATAATAGTACATCCATTCCTAACTTTTTACCATTTCTAACATTGTCCATGTAGGTCGCAAAGCAAATGGTAAGTAGAGATTATTCAGTTGAATTAAGATACAAACTCTAGCCTTTAGTGTCAAGGAAGGATAGTGCCAAGCAAGGGTCGAAATGTATGTCCAATCCTTCAGAATCAGCAGTGCGCCCAAGTGATATCGGTCCTAGTTCCTCAATAGCAGTTGATGGTAAATACAGTATAGTCGATTCAATGTGCTAATGAGTTTGTTTTTAGTAGCACGGGAGGATACCATCTCAATCGAAGGGAGATATTTGGACATGCATATGGATCTGCCAGTGGACTCTACTTGCCTGCAAGAGTCATCAGAGCTGGTGGAGGCTACTATCCATATCAACGCCAAGCAAGCTGACCACGCTCCACTTGATGTTGCCCATACCACTGAGTCAATCTTGTCCACGTATCCAACTGACGGTGACCAGGCGCCATTGGACCCATATGAGGCCGGCCCAGCCGCCGAGCCGGTCGTATCCTCATTTCCAACGGACTCAACGTGTGCCCAATCGTCTGACTACGCACCGTTGGAACCTCCCTATACCGCCCCTGCTGCCTGTTCGGTCATGTCCACTTTGCCAACGGAGGCACCAGCTGAAATGGCGTGTGATCACATGCCATCGGAACCACCCCATGCCACTGTTGAGCCAGTTGTACCAGAGTCTACAGCTGAAATGGCATGTGCCCACACGCCATCGGATGCGATTGATCCCACATTGCAGAGGAGAGTATTTCCGCCCTTCACGTTTCCTCGACCAAAACCCTCTCAACGACCATCGGGAGCACCATTTGCTAATATTGTAGATGGTAAAATTGACTTGTACCATTTTTTATGCTGACGCATTTCATTTCAAAGTCACAGCGAAGGTACTGTATCATTTTTGATCTGAACGGTGTCCTTTTCTCCCATGAGCGTGGCTCGTCCTCGAATGTCACTGCACCCTCCAAAGCCTGCGGTCGCAAGTTGGTCAAAAGAAACAGATTCACATTAATCACACGGGAGAAACTGCGGGATTTAATAATGACCATGCGACACTTAAAATAGAGGGCCGGGTTCAATTTGCAATTGGGAGTTTGGACATCCATGATGCGCCACAATGCATTAACGTTGTTACAGATGATGCACGATCAGACGCGAGTAATATTACCATTTGACTTTCTCCTAACGTAGGAGGATTGCTTGACTATGGTCCATGTGAGGGGTAGCAAACCCATCTTCGTCAAGCCAGAGGCTATAGTGATGAACCAGACTGCTAGGTCAAGTGAAATCCTCATCATCGATGACTCGCCGATTAAAACTACAGCGAACACGCACACATATGCAGTGCATCCCATCTCTTGCAATATGGAAACTAGGGAGAAGAAACCATATGTTCTGGGGGACCTTGCAAAACGGCTTGGAGCGATGGTGATAGAGAACCGGCCAGTCCAAGAGGTGGCTGCAGAAATCAACCAAATGGCAGATAGAACGGTATATCAGAAGCCATTTGATCGGATAGACACCAGTCATCATTTATGGCATGTATATTGTCTAGCCAAGCACTATCCGCATCTCCATAATCTGCTCAACCGAATGGGTTCTTCGACCACTGAACATGAGCATGGACGTATTAGAGAAGAGATGGCATTACTATTGGGTTTAAATCCTGATAGTGTGGAGAGTGATGAAATTCCAAGATTATTGTATAGGCGTTGGAGGCAAAAAATAATAGTCTGAGATGGCATGTATTTATTTAAAAATGTAACTTATTATGGCATGGGGTTCCATGCCATTGTATTAATATTAAAAGACAATTCTTTGAGAGGATTTGCATTATACTAGAAGTGTTACAGCATGTTATTGGAAGTCTACGAAGTTGTTTTATTAATAAGGGGAAAGTAAAGATTGAATGGGGACTTGGGCTCCACCTAGACTCGGAGCAACTGAGCCAATATTAAAAGGATGGAAAGAAATTGGACGACGATGACAAGGAGAAGAGAGAGGTAAAGCAGTGGCAGGGGGAGGAGAAGTGATTGAGTAGACATTTCCTTGTTTAAAATAAAATGGCATGTGCCTCAATACAGTTGAATTTTGTTATATTTATATACTATATAAAGGTTTGGAAACCTTATTTTACAAGTGGGATAATGACAATTCCCACTTTAACAAAATAGAGCTTTAGGTTGAAATTGCTTTCTCTCGCCCTTCCCTGCTCAAACGCAGCCCATGCCTTGGATTTCATGCTTAGGCTGCATTGCCGTTTGTATGGAGGTTCCTTGTTTGGCTCGGTCTATGTTCCAAGTTCTTTGGCCCTTCCCTTACCATAAATATACCCACACATTTTCCACACCCATTCCATATCATCTACACTCATAGTTCCATCACCAATCACTTCCAATAGTATTGCCCGCACTTACCTCTAGATGCCCATTTTGCATCTTTCATTCTTTCACCATTGTGCACATCTCCATTTAAGGTCACATTTACACCATACCACGGACACATATACAGTGCATAAACAGCAGAAGACACCACCTCATTTGGACATGCCGTTTCCGAGATATCCTTACGACCATTTGCCAACAACACACTAGCTTTTCTAGAGCAACTTTCTTCCAACCGGATGAACCCTAAACCCTAAACCCTAAACCTCTCTTTACTGGCAACCCAGCGACTATGCCATCCTTTTGTAAGCCACAAATTTTTCCTTTCCAATTTGCCAGCTTACCTCGTCTATCCGTCCGACACTGCTTTGGCTTTTGCTAAGTTCCCTCGCCAAGGTTCTCACCTATGGTACCAACTCCTACTTGGTTCTACTTGGTTTCAGCTATTCATTACACGAGCAACAGAGCATTAGCCATCCATCCACGAATTCCCAATCTCTCCCAATCCCCCTCCCCGGGTTAGATTGGACTTAAGGTTCGGCTACACTCCCCGCAAGCACAAGCAGCCAAGCACACCAAGCTTCCAGGTTCCTAACATCCCTTGGTACCACAAGACTTGATCATGGGACCCTCTAAATCCCAAGTCTTGAGTGCAACACTTGCTTCGGGACGCCGGGGCGAAACACCGTGGCCTAACAGCCCGGTATGGGTACCTCTACCCCCCCACTTCCATCCCGAAGGAAGGCCCAAGCCCCTAGGAAGGGCGAGGACCAATGAGCCGCATGGTACTCAAGTGGGGCACCACTCCACATGAGCCGGGAGCACCGTAGCCGGTTTCCCTTTCGGGAGTGGGAGCTGCTCTTGAGCACTTCCTTGGATGGCCCCTCCAACACCACCCAAGTCCATACTCACTCCCACCAAAGGCCCCTCGGTCCTAGTCTCAACCTCAAGTCGGTTTGGAAGCCCCACTGGAGAGTCCCTTCAAAACTAGTTCATAGACCTCACTATCCCTACTATACTTTTGGAACCCCCTGCAGCCCCCCCCCACCCCCCCCTCCCCTGGGACACGCACGCTTTGGGCTTTCACCCCTTGACCCGTATTAGTATTTGGACTTAGTCTCTGGCTCGATCTCGGACTCAATTTTGGATCCGACTTCGGATTTGGTCTCGGATTCGATCTCGGACTCGATCTCGGACCCAATCTCGGACCCGACCTCGGACTCGACCTCGGACTCAGTCTCGGACCCAATTTCGGATCTCGGACTCGGTCTCGAACTCGGTCCCCGAGTCGGCCTCGGACTCGATTTCGGACTCTATCTCAAACTCGGTCTCTGAGTCGGTCTTGGACTTGATCTTCGACTTGGTCCCATCTGATGAACTCTTTATCATCCAACATGGAATATCCAATCATGCATGGTATAAATATAGCGAGGGTATTAAATTATATCCCAATCATGATCTTTCTTTTGGATTTTGCGTGCATGCAGTCCGAGGAATGATGACGTTGCGGATTTCTTTTGGATTTCACGTGCATGCATGTGCGTGGCGATCCAGAAATTAATGGTGGCGCTCAAGTCTGAGGAATGAT
>NW_003314294.1:1676100-1678643 GCF_000143415.4 Selaginella moellendorffii | reverse complement strand
GCTAGCTTTTCATCTGTCAGCTCTAATTGTTGTGCATTTCTGAACAGGCGAGGAATTGCGTTCTTCTTCTAGCCACTGTCTATGTGGATGCAGAGAAGGGGGAGGAGCTCACTAGTTGGACTTTCGGGATGGAAGGCGAGGATCTGAGGCTGTACAACACAGATGGTGGGAGAAAAGAATGCATGGGGATCCTCATCCAAGTGACAGACAGTCCATGCAGTTCCATGCAAGAATATGGACTGACACTTGTGGTAGAGACAGCGTCCGCCTTCAAGATCCACCTTGCACATCCTAGCGGCTTCTTGGAGGGGGGCAGCGGCTATGAGGAATTCCTAGAGGGAGCTAGGGAGAGGTTGTCCAGGAGGCCCACAATTTCAAAGACGCTGCAGGTCTATGAAGATCACATGGAATCCACGGACCTCACCTACGGCGATGTTCAAAAACTATATTCCAACATTGAGCCGTTGAGAGTGACTCCAGTTCGCGAAGCGAAGGGGAAGGGGGTCGATCTGGAAACTACCCCGAAGCAGAAAAGGGTGGTCAAGCTCAAGCCGACGTCCGACTCTCCTGCTCCAAAAAAGAAGCTACTCGGTGATGCCATTGCCTCGGGTTCGAACACTACACCCACCAAAAAGAAGAGCCGCAAAGAGCAGAAAGAGCAAGAAGAGGCAGCAAAAATCGTCGCAGATAATAGTACTTATTACTATTCCAACAAAGTATATACAATCGACGTGAGCCACATCGACATCCAAAGCAAATACAACCACAGGCTAGTATCTGATGAGTGGGTGGAGAAACTGAAGCAGAAGATGCTGGCAAGTCCAGTAACACCCGACATCGCAGACGTGATCCCCTACTACCGAACAATGAAGGGCGAGACGAGGTTTCCAGACTTGATCAATAGGAAGGTGTTGGACGAGCAGAACATCCGGTTCTATGCCGTCTCCGGGCAACATTCTAGCTTGGCGATGCAAGAGATAGTTGTGGATATTATGGTGGGTGAGGAGGTGAAGAAAGTCTTCAAGACAAGAGTTGTCCACCTGATAAAAGGCAACTCGCCCCTCCGATCTATCATATACATCTCCCATGCGCAGAATGTCAAGCAAGAAACGTGCTACAAA
Organism: Selaginella moellendorffii; assembly: GCF_000143415.4. Lineage (NCBI taxonomy): Eukaryota > Viridiplantae > Streptophyta > Lycopodiopsida > Selaginellales > Selaginellaceae > Selaginella > Selaginella moellendorffii. Next base: position 1,677,522 of record NW_003314294.1, on the reverse strand, counting down.
TCGGGTCTACACGAGACATTGGCACGAACACGGAAGCTTTGGGTTCAACTGAAGAAGCCACAAAAACTAGGACAAGGACGTGCACTAGCAACTAGCGCCTGGCAAGTAAGCCTCGTTGCATGTGGCATAGCATGTGGCCTCATGCCATTTCCATTGCAGGAATTCTCGAGTCTTCTCTCGAAAACATTGGGGGTCAATGACACACTCAGCATCCATAACATTCTACTCGCGACAAAAGTTGTTTTTGACAAATGGGTAGATGTGCTGAGGAGGTACCATGACGGGGAGTTGCTAAACTCAATGGGTGTGGAGGACGGCCGGAAGCCCAATGATTTGAAGCTCAACGCCTTGCGTTTCTCGCGGTCTCTAGACGACGATGACCTTCTGACAGTGGCTAATGCTCTTCTACGTGGTGAGGTAGTCTTCAACAAGACCAAAATGACTCTCGGCCATATTGTGACATACGAGGACTTGTGCACGACTCTGAGAGCTCGTGCGCTATTGAAGGATTGGATCTTCGAGCAAGTGGCCGTGGAGAGGGTGAGCATCGACACCACGCAAGAGATGATGGAAGAGCTGGAGTTGTCAAATGAAGACATCGACGAGTACGTGAAGGGGGCCCCCAAGTTCATCGATCTGCTGCGGGATGCCACAAAAAGTAAAGCTGAGAAGTTGGATCAGTATCCAAATTTCATTAAGAGGAATGTCGACCGCCGGCTTCAGAAACAGCTTGACCCCGCAGCAGAGGCCTATCGAGAACCTTACCGGGTATACGTGAATTCGGATGAGGATCAAAGGTGGAGGAGCATCGTTTCCCGCGGAGATGAGCAGGTCAAGAACATCTTTTGTGTGATGGACTTCACAAATGAGGAGATCACTCATGCAGACGAAGTCAGCTCCATCTTTGACTTAATGGTGGGACTTGTGGAGGTGGAATCTTCAGTCCACTATATGATCTACGACTCCGAATCCTATCACAAGTTCTGGAAGGCCTTGAATGAGGTGAAGGCTCGATTGAAAGGCAAGGAGATGCGGGAGATCCATGGGATAATGGCTAAGAAGAAGATACCGATGAATGTCCGCATCTTCACACTCGCCCTTGTTATTGGTCCTGCAGCAAAGTGGGACTGGAGTGACTTCCCAGCTTCGTTTGACAAGGCCGATCGAATTGATCTGAGGGAGGTCAATTTACCCGTGCCTGAGGAACTGAAGACGGCTATGGAGCTTTCGAATCCAGAGAAAGCTCCAGGTGTAGCATGGGAAATGCTCAGTTGGGTCTTCAACACAATAGCGGGTGGGTCACCTGCTTCCGACTCCAAGGGCAAATGCGTTGTCGAGTACAACTGCGGCGGATTATTCTTTCGAGCCGCACTACTCAAGGGTGTCCCGTGTGTTGCGGTGACAAACTCCATTGAAGAGGTG
>NW_003314294.1:1673386-1675732 GCF_000143415.4 Selaginella moellendorffii | reverse complement strand
CTTGCAGGAGACACTTCTTCAAAGGCAAAACAGGCAAGCACCAGCCAAGCTCAAACTGACAATGGTCATAAAAAGCGAAAGCACGTTGGACAGTCGTCGAGATCAGAGGCGTTTGATTCGAAAAGGAAGAAGGGCAACGAAAAGATGATAGGTAATGCCTCGCGGTTATGGCGTGTGTGCTCATGCCATTCATTGCAGATCAAGGGCTGAGTGAAAGCAGCCAGTCACCACCTCCTGACTCAGATTCCTATGGTGGACTCCCCTTCCCCAATCTCAATGGAGAGGTACAATGGATGAGGGATGTTTTTCAAGTCAGGGCCACGTTTTTCTCATCTCGTCGTCTTCGAAGGGTGCAAGAACGTGCAGAAACCATGTTAAGACAGTCGGGTGAGGATACGGTCCTAGGTCACGCACTAAAACAGGCTATGGATGTCTTGTATTTTGAGATGGAGACTCGGCCAGATGATTTTCCCAAGATGGTCCTGGAAGAACAAGCCATCCAGCCTGAGCAGCCTATGGAAGAAATGCAAGAGGGGGATGAGGAGCCAGAGAAAGATAATGAGCAGGAAGAGCAGAAGGACGAAGAGGAGGACAAAGAAGAGGAGGACGAAGAAGAGGAGGACGAAGAGGACTTGGATGGTCCTCACAATGGTGACGATCACAATAACGACGACGATGATGATGACGACGATGGCCAGCCTGAGGTGGCCAAAGAGCAGCGGAGGAAGGTCATACAAGACAAACCATCAGGTAAATAATAGTACATCCATTCCTAACTTTTTACCATTTCTAACATTGTCCATGTAGGTCGCAAAGCAAATGGTAAGTAGAGATTATTCAGTTGAATTAAGATACAAACTCTAGCCTTTAGTGTCAAGGAAGGATAGTGCCAAGCAAGGGTCGAAACGTATGTCCAATCCTTCAGAATCAGCAGTGCGCCCAAGTGATATCGGTCCTAGTTCCTCAATAGCAGTTGATGGTAAATACAGTATAGTCGATTCAATGTGCTAATGAGTTTGTTTTTAGTAGCACGGGAGGATACCATCTCAATCGAAGGGAGATATTTGGACATGCATATGGATCTGCCAGTGGACTCTACTTGCCTGCAAGAGTCATCAGAGCTGGTGGAGGCTACTATCCATATCAACGCCAAGCAAGCTGACCACGCTCCACTTGATGTTGCCCATACCACTGAGTCAATCTTGTCCACGTATCCAACTGACGGTGACCAGGCGCCATTGGACCCGTATGAGGCCGGCCCAGCCGCCGAGCCGGTCGTATCCTCATTTCCAACGGACTCAACGTGTGCCCAATCGTCTGACTACGCACCGTTGGAACCTCCCTATACCGCCCCTGCTGCCTGTTCGGTCATGTCCACTTTGCCAACGGAGGCACCAGCTGAAATGGCGTGTGATCACATGCCATCGGAACCACCCCATGCCACTGTTGAGCCAGTTGTACCAGAGTCTACAGCTGAAATGGCATGTGCCCACACGCCATCGGATGCGATTGATCCCACATTGCAGAGGAGAGTATTTCCGCCCTTCACGTTTCCTCGACCAAAACCCTCTCAACGACCATCGGGAGCACCATTTGCTAATATTGTAGATGGTAAAATTGACTTGTACCATTTTTTATGCTGACGCATTTCATTTCAAAGTCACAGCGAAGGTACTGTATCATTTTTGATCTGAACGGTGTCCTTTTCTCCCATGAGCGTGGCTCGTCCTCGAATGTCACTGCACCCTCCAAAGCCTGCGGTCGCAAGTTGGTCAAAAGAAACAGATTCACATTAATCACACGGGAGAAACTGCGGGATTTAATAATGACCATGCGACACTTAAAATAGAGGGCCGGGTTCAATTTGCAATTGGGAGTTTGGACATCCATGATGCGCCACAATGCATTAATGTTGTTACAGATGATGCACGATCAGACGCGAGTAATATTACCATTTGACTTTCTCCTAACGTAGGAGGATTGCTTGACTATGGTCCATGTGAGGGGTAGCAAACCCATCTTCGTCAAGCCAGAGGCTATAGTGATGAACCAGACTGCTAGGTCAAGTGAAATCCTCATCATCGATGACTCGCCGATTAAAACTACAGCGAACACGCACACATATGCAGTGCATCCCATCTCTTGCAATATGGAAACTAGGGAGAAGAAACCATATGTTCTGGGGGACCTTGCAAAACGGCTTGGAGCGATGGTGATAGAGAACCGGCCAGTCCAAGAGGTGGCTGCAGAAATCAACCAAATGGCAGATAGAACGGTATATCAGAAGCCATTTGATCGGATAGACACCAGTCATCATTTATGGCATGTATATTGTCTAGCCAAGCA
>NW_003314294.1:1528677-1670769 GCF_000143415.4 Selaginella moellendorffii | reverse complement strand
AAAAAAGGTACGCACGTTGCGCCGAGACGGCAGTCTCGGGGAACCGATTCATTAATGTAGGTCGATCCGTCCAATCTCGGACCCGACCTCGGACTCGACCTCGGACTCAGTCTCGGACCCGATTTCGGATCTCGGACTCGGTCTCGAACTCGGTCCCCGAGTCGGCCTCGGACTCGATTTCGGACTCTATCTCAAACTCGGTCTCTGAGTCGGTCTTGGACTTGATCTTCGACTTGGTCCCATCTGATGAAATCTTTGTCATTTTGGTCATGCTTTTGGGGTTCCTTTAGCCTATGACACCTCGGCGAGTTGGTTCCTTACAACTCCACCACCCATAGAAGAAGTTCGATGCCCATATCAAACATCTCTCTTTTGATCCTATGACTTGTTGACCATGTCTCCGGGGGCATCCCCCCACTTAGCGGTGTGCCTAAGTTAGCCTCCCCGGCCAAGAGCCCATGACAACAGAATATAGGTGTCCCTATACTCCTCACCTCACCATGCCCTAGTATAGGGTCGAGACTTGAACCCAACCTTGCTTTACTAGGGGGTTGGGACTCGAACCCAACCTCCGTAGATTATGTCTACGGATTCGACATCCCCACAGGGAGTCGGGCGTAGTTCCCTATGCCTAGTCGAAGTAGCTAACCCATGCTAATTAGCTTACCCTCAGCGTGCCTTCGGGTCCCAACATATGCCATTGCTCAACTTCTCAAATTGATATTTTTAATTGAACTTTGCATAAGTACATAGAGTTCTACCTTGCAGAAATTCCTCCACTAGATCTCGCGCATTCGCTCTTCTACCTCTTAATGCATCCCCTCTTCTACCTCTCTTTCTCTCTCGATTTCGGCCAATCCTTGGAGCATACCGGAAGTCATCAAGAGGCTGTATTTGCATATTACACTTTCCTGAGCCGAAATCTAGATACGGGTTAAATTCTTTGGGTACTCACTCTTTTTCTACTATTTTTCTCCTCGTTTCACACTTTTTCTGCACTTTTTCTTTAACTTCAAGATCCAGTTTGACTATAGAGTTTCCCACCGGGTTTTCCTCCCTGTCTCTAAACTTCACACTTACCTCTTTTCTTTCTTTTTCCACTTTTTTTTCTAGAGCTTCTACTATTTCATGCAGTTACCAGCACTTGGCAACAATAACAGAGGTACACTCTACACTCTTCGGAGGGTTATTGTGCATCTGGAGCCAGTTGTGAAACACAAAATCTTTAGGCCCCAAAGTGGAGCCGAAAGGGTGCCATGTGATAGTAGCCGAAGCTAAAGCCAAACGAGTGTAGCACGTTTGGACTAAAACCTCCGACTTGAAAAGGTTGAGAGTGGGAGTGGAACTCCCGGCAAAGGGCTCGAGGAACAAGTACGAAGTGAGCAATAAGCGAGGCTCCAAAAAGGGACCCAAAAGGACCAACACGTGACACGTGGAGGAGTCCGAGATGGAGTCTGAGATGGACCCGAGTTGGAGTCCGAGATGGAGTCTGAGATGGACCTAGATGGAGTCTGAGATGGACCCGAGTTGGAGTCCGAGATGGACCTAGATGGAGTCTGAGATGGACCGAGACAGAGTCCGAGATGGAGTCCGAGATGGATCCAAGATGGAGTCCGAGATGGAGTCTGAGATGGGCTAGTATGTTAGTGGTACCTTGGGATGTCGGTCATGGGATCGCACACGTGGAGCACTTGGGCCAAGTGCAAAAGTTGAGTGGCGTGGATGCCATTCACGGGGCTAGCAAGCCGTACGTTCTGAATGGGATTTATGGAGGTTGTGAATGAGACTCCTCCAAGTTGTCGAAGGTGCGGTTAAATGACTAAAGTAGAATGGAAAAATTAGTCACTTACACCATTGCAATCCACCATGATCGCATGTTAAGGCGTGGCCGGTTTAGGGTTTAGGATTAGGGTTTAGGTTTAGGGTATCCAAGTAGGTAGTGCCACCCACACTTGGACTACGAGCATCGGCCAGTTGATCTCCCGAGGGAAGTAAAGCCGGCTCTTGAACACTTCACCAAGCTACCCCGCTTGTTGGTCTATGTTCACTCTAGTCTTGGACTTCCTAGTGGGCAGCTCATCACCCAACAATGGGTACAGCTTTTCTGGGGCAAACTAGCCTTTCCTGGCCAAACTGGCTCCACTATAGTCCTCCCCCTCACTATACTTTTGGAGCTCACCAAACCCCCCAGGGTCTGGGAGACGAATGCTTTGGGCATTCACCCTCTCAGACTCGAACTCAGACTCGGACTCGGACTCGGACTCGGACTCGGACTCGGCCTCGGTCTCGACCTCGGCCTCGGTCTCGGTCTCGGTCTCGGTCCTGATCTCAGTCTTGGTCTCGGTCTCGGTCTCGACTTCGGACTCCATCTCGGACTCCATGTCGGGTCCATCTCGGACTCCATCTCAGACTCCATCTCGGACTCCATCTTGGACTCCATCTTGGACTCCATCTTGGATCCATCTCGGTCTCTGTCTCAGTCCATCTCAGACTCCATCTCAGACTCCAACTCGGGTCCATCTCGGACTCCTCCACGTGTCACGTGTTGGTCCTTTTGGGTCCCTTTTTGGAGCCTTGCTTATTGCTCGCTTCGTACTTGTTCCTCGAGCCCTTCGTTGGGAGTTCCACTCCCACTCTCGACCTTTTCAAGTCAGAGATTTTAGTCCAAACGTGTTATGCTCGTTTGGCTTTAGCTTCGGCCACTACCACATGGCACCCTTTCGACTCCACTTTGGGGCCTAGGGATTTTGTGTCTCACAACTCCACCACCCATAGACGAAATTCAATGTCCTCATCGAACGATAAACTATTTTATAAAGTAATACTAGCTTGTATTACCCTTTGCATCCTTGGCCCCTCACCAACATTCGTCCATGGTTTAACACGGAAGGCTCACCTTGCCTTACCCATCCTTTAAGGAGCATAGTCTCTTCAACTTAGAGATTCATTCGACCACTTGTGGTGGTTTTCTCGTTTTATTGGTTTAGTGCTTGCTAAACCTGTTAAAGACATCTTCTCTAACCCAATCCCACTACTCATTCTTGAGTAGTCTCAATTTCCATTGATACAACCCTTGCACTTTGGAACCCTATTAATTTTGACTTCTTGAAGTCAGTTTCCTAGGTGTCTTCAACACCTTGCATTGCACATATTGTGTAACTCCACTTCCACATCCTAGGAAGTTCTCTACTTGAGGGCACCATCATCCTCTTTTCAATTTCATGCCACCTTTGGCACTAAGTTCTAGTTATCATATTTTGTGCTAGGACTGTGCACGGCCCTATCATTTGGCTACCTTACCGCTCCCACCCTTGGAGATTCCGCTTTTGCCAAATTGGAGCAATTGGGAATCCATCTTTGGGAACACATTGCCTTTCCCACAATCCGTTAGCACCCCACACCTTAGTGTTCTTGGCCTAACTTTGTCATTTGGATTCTTTCCCATGATTCCCATGGCTCTTTACTTAGCCATTAATCTTTTGCTCCTATCCTTGATTGTTGCACCCAGCAACATAGGATCGGGGTATCCTTTCGGTTCCATAGCAAAAACTCTTCTTTGCCAAGTCCGGAGGATGTTCACCCCTAGTACGTCTCTTTAACATCTTCTGCTGTGGGCTCTATCCACGGCCCAACTTCGTGACCCTCCCATGGGTCTCTTATAGAGACTACTTTCCTTGGACTCACTATGCCATTGCACGGACACAGCTTATTTCCCTTAGATGCTCTTCCCACTTGGTCATTTTGATCAAGCCACACCATCTTAAATAGTTCAAATCAACATTTTGAACTAGGAACTTCATTCCTTAGCCAACCAAGGACCTTGTCCTTATTTGGCCATAAGATCACCTAGTGATCTCACCTTGGCACCTTAACAGAGTTGCCAAGAGATACTTGGTCTTCTAGACCTTCAAGTTGTTGACCATAACCCCAGAGGCATCCCCCACACTTGGCAGTGCACCCAAGCCAGCCCTTATGGCCAAGGGTTCATAGCAACTGAGATTAGGTGTCCCCATCTCACTCACCACGTCCTTGGTGCCACTTACATCTAAGCGTTCAAGTTAGATATGCCAGCTTTCACACTAAGCAATCTAACTGTGCATCACGACTCCGAGGCATCCCTCGTTTGGCGGTGTGCCCAAACCAGTCTCCCCACTGAGAGTCCATGACCACCAAAATATGAGTGTCCTCATATTCCAAACCATTACCACGCCCTAGTGAGTTGGGACTTGAACCCAAGCACTAGAGTGTCGGGACTCGAACCCAACCTCCGTATATGCATCTACGGACGGTATCACACCAGATGTTTGGCGTGACTCCCCACGCCGGTGCACCAACTTATATTTAAAACGCGCTATAGATCACAGCTTAGGAACCTAGTTCCTCCGCACTACCAAGTCCTCTCACTTGACAAGTCTGTGATCATGCATGGACTCCTCCATGCTCGGCCCTATGGGCCACCCCTTTGAAGTTGGCTCCTTCAACTAGGGTATTCGTTCCCCCCGATTTGCCAATCTCACTTAGCAAGTCATCTGGCCACCGTAACATGGTTCATGCATAATCGTGAAAGTCCTTAACCATCGACTTTCGTTCAAAGCCCTCTCTTTGAACACTCGGGAACTACTTCCCTAACCTTGATAGCCTCGCCTCTCAGCAAACTTCAAGACCACGCTTCTGCTGCGCCACTCTGATTTCACGCGCTCTATAAACCATTTACACTTGGACGTCTAGGTACTTATCTACCTAGGAGGAACATTCAAGGAACTATGTTCCTTAGCTTGCTAAGGTCTCTCCTTTCACAAACTTTCCAATTGCCATATAGTCTAATATGGACAATCCCATGTTTTAGATTCTCCATGGCATCCCAGTCGTTAGTAACAACATGCTTGAGCACCCACTTGATTCTTCACTCCCAAATTGTATAACCACCCTTGGTCATGCCTGTCAATTCCTATGGTTCACTTCTATCCCTTTACTACTTGCCTTTTGGCCTCGTACATTTTCTTTGGTCATTCTCCTTCAAACTAGGAAGATAGCTTTGTGCTTTCTACCATGCCTTGGCAAGTATTCATAGGGATGAACCTACCCGACAGCCTAGGGAGTGGTTCCTCAATTTGGGTATACTCACCTGGTAATCCCACACACTGAGATTACCGTTGCAACTTATGGGCATTTATATGCCCATCACTAGCCTTGCCAAAATCCCTCTTTGGGTTTGTCCAATTTGGGTAGACAGACTTCTCCTGTCTCCACAACTTTAGACATTTGGATAGCACTTCCTATCCTTCATTAGCTAGGGACTTTTGTCCCTTGGGCATTATCCATTATCCTCATAACACCAAACACCACTTTCTGGTGTTCTAGAGTGCTTGGGTGTCCTAATGATGGCCTCTTTGGCAATGAGCATTCCTTTTACGACATTGATTTACTATTTCGTAACATAAGCAATTTATCCTTCATAAGGGTATATCTAACTTCTTTATCCCAATAAGAAGTCTTAGGTAGTTGCCTTTTACCAGTTTAACGAATTATTTTGCACCTTTTGCTTAGTTGCCTCATAGTTGTGAAGTCCTACAACTCATTGCTGGTGCTTCCACACCTCCATCATTATCTGGGTCACCACACTCTAACTGCATGCCTTCTAGCTTAGGCTATGCCATTCCCATTTCCATTGGGATTCCTTTGGACGGGGTTCTCATGAACCCGCCAACTTGACCTCAAGGCAGCACGCCTTGGCACCTTCGGTGTCTCCACACCATCGGCTCCACGAGCCTACCTTTATGACACTTCTTACTTGTGTCTAGGTCTTTTTGCCAAGACCAATATGGTTGTCTCTTATGCCAATTATCCATTAGCATTGCACCATAGAGTTCACGCACAACTTTGTGTCAAAGTTGTTTTCTTCTGGGAAACTCCTTCCCACGACTTTAGCATGGCACCTTCTGCCATCAATAAGATACACACTGTCCTCATGCTTGGATCTCAAGATCCTCCCCATCCTTCGTGGGGCACCACACACCTCAGTCCAAATGCTTCCATCAATCCCTTAGAATCATTCCTTGACTCTATTGGAGTTATTCAATTTTTTGGACTTTACTAATCAGACAACCTATGAGGTGTGAGACACAAATTCCCTAGTCCCCAAAGTGGAGCCGGAAAGGGTGCCACGTGGTAGTGGCTGAAGCGAGAGCCAAACGAGCGTAACACGTTTGGCCAAAAGCTCCAACTTGAAAAGTCAAGAGCAGGAGTGGAACTCCCAACGAAGTGCTCGAGGAACGAGCACGAAGCGAGCAAAAAGCGAGGCTCCAAAAAGGGACCCAAAAGGACCAACACATGACACGTGGAAGTGTCTGAGATGGACTCGAGTTGGAGTCCCAAGTGGAGTCCGAGATGGACTCGAGTTGGAGTCCGAAGTGGAGTCCGAGATGGACCCGAGTTGGAGTCCGAAGTGGAGTCCGAGATGGACCTGAGTTGGAGTCCGAAGTGGAGTCCGAGATGGAGTCCGAGATGGAGTCTGAGGTGGACCCGAGATGGACCCGAGATGGAGTCCGAGATGGAGTCCGAGATGGAGTCCGAGGTGGACCCGAGATGGACCCGAAATGGAGTCCGAGATGGAGTCCGAGACGGACCCGAGATGGAGTCCGAGATGGACCCGAAATGGAGTCCGCGATGGACCTGAGATGGAGTCCGAGATGGACCCGAGATGGAGTCCGAGATGGAGTCCGAGATGGAGTCCAAGATGGAGTCCGAAGTCGAGACCGAGACCGGGACCGAGACCGAGACCGAGACCGAGACCGAGACCGAGATCGGGACCGAGAACGAGACCAAGGCCAAGGCCGAGACCGAGCCGAGCCCAAGTCCGAGTCCGAGTCCGAGTCTGAGTCCGAGTCCGAGTCCGAGTCCGAGTTCGAGTCCAAGTTCGAGTCTGAGAGGGTGAAAGCCCAAAGCGTTCGTCTCCCAGACCCTGGGGGGTTTGGTGAGCTCCAAAAGTATAGTAGGGGGAGGACTGCAGTGGAGCCAGTTTGGCCAGGAAAGGCCAGTTTGGCCCAGGAAGGCCGGACCCAGTGTTGGGTGATGAGCTGCCCACTGGGAAGTCCAAGACTAGAGTGAACACAGACCGACAAGCGGGGTAGCTTGGTGAAGTGTTCAAGAGCCGGCTCTAGTTCCCCCGGGAGATCGATTGGCCAATGCTCCCAGTCCAAGTGTGGGTGGCACTACCTACTTGGATACCTGGTGTGGCTCAACGGAACCCGCTCTAAGCCCATGGCTAGAGCACCCAAGGGCAGAAGGCAAGGAGAGTACCCAGGTGGCTCGCGTAAGGCCACGGTGTTCCAAAATGTTGTCCCAAAGGCCCAGACTGTGGAAAGGAAGAGGAGCAGTCCTCTGGGGTAGTGACCAAGGACATAGTCGTGTGGTGAGGAAGTTCCAGAGGACCGTGGGACTTAGTGGTCGGGCCTGTGGGTCTCGATCCAGTGGCAGTGTTGGCAAACACGGCCAGGGGCAGAAAGGGACTTAGTGGGGACTGACAGAGGGATATTGGGGAAGGCTATTCCCCTTGTCGGTGGGCATCCTAAGGATGCTAAGGAGTGGATCTGAGATGACCACTCACGGATGGTTTGCCTAGTCTTGGAGAGCCAAGACGGTGATGCAAGTGGTATTGGACTACCAGTGTGGCAAAGGTGATTGGGCATAGCCTTAGCGTAACGGGCTGCTATGTCGGTGGTACCTTTGAGTGTCGGTCATGGGATCGGACACGTGGAGCACTTGGACCAAATGCAAAGGTTGAGTGGCATGGATGCCATTCTCGGGGCTAGCAAGTCCCAAGTCCTGGATTGGACTTATGGAGGTTGTGAATGAGACTCCTCCAAGTGGTCAGAGGTGTGGTTAAGTGACTAAAGTAGAATGGAAAATTTAGTCGCTTACATGAGGTCCTACTTTTGAGGTGTTAGCTCACTGGAATACAACTCTTTGTATTCATGTCCTACTCACAAGGACCATCTTTGCAAGTGTTACTCCGACACTTGATTTGTTCTCTAAGGGCAACCTTTTGCCCTTTATAACAACTTGTCCATGTGATGAGATTACCAACTCATCCTCTAAATGCACCCCAACTCCTTGGGTTATTCCCGCATTTATTAAAGGTAGCCCCGGCTACCATTTCAAGGACTTGTGTCCTCTTCTATACTTGACCTCTTATGGTCATCCATTCTAGTCTCACTTTTATGAGCACCAGCCTCAACTATGTGCAGATAATCTTGTGACTCCTTTATTGTTTTTGGAGTCTCTATCTTCCCCGTGATCCCAACTATAGTTGTTTACCACAACTACATTAGCCAATTTGCTGAGTCAAACGCTCATCTGGATCACCTCCTCAACTCAATGAGGAAAACCTTGCACTGTTCCTAAGATCCCAAAGTCGTTCCATTATTGGCCCTTTTCTATCTACCACCTTGTCTACAAGTTCACACATGAACTGTAATGGAGAGCCATGTCTTCCCGACCTGCTACTCCTCAAGGATAGGCCCACTCCTCGGACCTTCCGATGCCAACACCAGTGGTGATATACTTGAGCACCAATAAAAGTCAGATTAAGGAACAGCTCTGATACCAAATTGTAAGCGACTAATTTTTCCATTCTACTTTAGTCATTTAACCGCACCTCCAACCACTTGGAGGAGTCTCATTCACAACCTCCATAAGTCCCATTCAGAACTTGCGGCTTGCTAGCCCGGCGAATAGTATCCATACCACTCAACTTTTGCACTTGGCCCAAGTGCTCCACGTGTCCGATCCCATGACCGACACCCCAAGGTACCACTGACATACCAGCCCGTTATGCTAGGCCATGCCCATTCACCTTGGTCATATCGGTGGCCCAACACTTCCAACATTACAATCCCGTCTCTCAAAGACTAGGCCATCCATCTATGAGTGTCTATCCCAGATCCACTCCATAGCATCCTCAAGATGCCTGCAGACATGCGGAATAACCTTCCCCAATGTCTCCTTTCCGGTCCCTGCCAAGTCCCTTCCTATCCATGGCCGTGTTCACCAACATTGCCACTGGATCAAGGCCCACAGGCCCGACCACTAAGCCCAACTGTCCTCTAGGACTTCCTTACTATGTGACTGTGTCCCTTGTCACCACACTAGAGGGCTACTCCTCTTCCTTTCCACAGTCTGGGACTTTGGGCCAACATTTCAGAACACCATGGCCTTATGCAAGCCTCATGGAAGCTCTATTTCATTAAAGTGGGAATTGTCATTATCCCACTTGTAAAATAAGGTTTCCAAACCTTTATATAGTATATAATTATAACAAAATTCAACTGCATTGAGGCACATGCCATTTTATTTTAAACAAGGAAATGTCTACTCAATCACTTCTCCTCCCCCTGCCATTGCTTCACCTCTCTCTTCTCCTTGTCATCGTCGTCCAATTTCTTTCCATCCTTTTAATATTGGCTCAGTTGCTCCGAGTCTAGGTGGAGCCCAAGTCCCCATTCAATCTTTACTTTCCCCTTATTAATAAAACAACTTCGTAGACTTCCAATAACATGCTGTAACACTTCTAGTATAATGCAAATCCTCTCAAAGAATTGTCTTTTAATATTAATACAATGGCATGGAACCCCATGCCATAATAAGTTACATTTTTAAATAAATACATTCCATCTTAGACTGTTATTTTTTGCCTCCAACGCCTATACAATAATCTTGGAATTTCATCACTCTCCACACTATCAGGATTTAAACCCAATAGTAATGCCATCTCTTCTCTAATATGTCCACGCTCATATTTAGTGGTTGAAGAACCCATCCGGTTGAGCAGATTATGAAAATGCGGATAGTGCTTGGCTAGACAATATACATGCCATAAATGATGATTGGTGTCTGTCCGATCAAATGGCTTCTGATATACCGTTCCATCTGCCATTTGGTTGATTTCTGCAGCCACCTCCTGGACTGGCCGGTTCTCTATCACCATTGCTCCAAGCCGTTTTGCAAGGTCCCCCAGAACATACGGTTTCTTCTCCTTAGTTTCCATACTGCAAGAGATGGGGTGCACTGCATATGTGTGCGTGTTTGCTGCAGTTTTAATCGGCAAGTCATCGATGATGAGGATTTCACTTGACCTAGCAGTCCGGTTCATCACTATAGCCTCTGGCTTGACGAAGATATGTTTGCTACCCCTCACATGGACCATAGTCAAGCAATCCTCCTGCGTTAGGAGAAAGTCAAATGGTAATATTACTCGCGTCTGATCGTGCATCATCTGTAGCAACGTTAATGCATTGTGGCGCATCATGGATGTCCAAACTCCCAATTGCAAATTGAACCCGGCCCTCTGTTTTAAGTGTCGCATGGTCATTATTAGATCCCGCAGTTTCTCCCGTGTGATTAATGTGAATCTGTTTCTTTTGACCAACTTGCGACCGTAGGCTTTGGAGGGTGCAGTGACATTCGAGGACGAGCCACGCTCATGGGAGAAAAGGACACCGTTCAGATCAAAAACGATACAGTACTTTCGCCGTAACTCTGAAATGAAATGCGTCAGCATAAAAAATGGTACAAGTCAGTTTTACCATCTACAATATTAGCGAATGGTGCTCCCGATGGTCGTTCAGAGGGTTTTGGTCGAGGAAACGTGAAGGGCAGAAATACTCTCCTCTGCAATGTGGGGTCAATCGCATCCGATGGCGTGTGGGCACATGCCATTTCAGCTGTAGACTCTGGTACAACTGGCTCAACAGTGGCATGGGGTGGTTCCGATGGCATGTGATCACACGCCATTTCAGCTGGTGCCTCCGTTGGCAAAGTGGACATGACCGAACAGGCAGCAGGGGCGGTGTAGGGAGGTTCCAACGGCGCGTAGTCAGACGATTGGGCACACGTTGAGTCCGTTGGAAATGAGGATACGATTGGCTTGGCGGCTGGGCCAGCCTCATGCGGGTCCAATGGCGCCTGGTCACCGTCAGTTGGATACGTGGACAAGATTGACTTAGTGGTATGGGCAACATCAAGTGGAGCGTGGTCAGCTTGCTTGGCGTTGATATGGATAGTAGCCTCCACCAGCTCTGATGACTCTTGCAGGCAAGTAGAGTCCACTGGCGGATCCATATGCATGTCCAAATATCTCCCTTCGATTGAGATGGTATCCTCCCTACTGGCTACTAAAAACAAACTCATTAGCACATTGAATCAACTATACTGTATTTACCATCAACTGCTATTGAGGAACTAGGACCGATATCACTTGGGCGCACTGCTGATTCTGAAGGATTGGACATACGTTTTAACGCTTGCTTGGCACTATCCTTCCTCGACACTAAAGGCTAGAGTTTGTATCTTAATTCAACTGAATAATCTCTACTTACCATTTGCTTTGCGACCTACATGGACAATGTTAGAAATGGTAAAAGGTTAGGAATGGATGTACTATTATTTACCTGATGGTTTGTCTTGTATGACCTTCCTCCGCTGCTCTTTGGCCACCTCAGGCTGGCCATCATCGTCATCATCGTCGTCGTCGTTATTGTGATCGTCACCATTGTGAGGACCATCCAAGTCCTCTTCGTCCTCCTCTTCTTCGTCCTCCTTTTTCTTTGTCCTCCTCTTCGTCCTTTTGCTCTTCCTGCTCATTATCTTTCTTTGGCTCCTCATCCCCCTCCTGCATTTCTTCCATAGGCTGCTCAGGCTGGATGGCTTGTTCTTCCAGGACCATCTTGGGAAAATCATCTGGCCGAGTCTCCATCTCAAAATACAAGACATCCATAGCCTATTTTAGTGCGTGACCTAGGACCGTATCCTCACCCGACTGTCTTAACATGGTTTCTGCACGTTCTTGCACCCTTCGAAGACGACGAGATGAGAAAAACGTGGCCCTGACTTGAAAAGCATCCCTCATCCATTGTACCTCTCCATTGAGATTGGGGAAGGGGAGTCCGCCATAGGAATCTGAGTCAGGAGGTGGTGATTGGCTGCTTTCACTCAGCCCTTGATCTGCAATGAATGGCATGAGCACACACGCCATAACTACGAGGCATTACCTATCATTTTTTCGTTGCCCTTCTTCCTTTTCGAATCAAACGCCTCTGATCCCGACGACTGTCCAACGTGCTTTCGCTTTTTATGACCACTGTCATTTTGAGCTTGGCTGGTGCTTGCCTGTTTTGCCTTTGAAGAAGTGTCTCCTGCAAGGAATGGCATGAGACCACACGCCATTGCAAATATAATTTGTACCTCCTTTTCTCCTATTTCTTGTCTGTTTGTCCTTCTTCGACGCGCCACCAGTGCGCTTTTCAGTCCTCGTGTCTGAATATTCACAACGATCTATAATCAAAATGGCGTGAGGCCTCACGTGACCTTACCTTGTGCAGGTTGTGAGCTCGGCCCAACATGGGTATCTTCAACAGTAGCTGTTAACGCCGTTTCAGCATCTGGGGGTGGCCACGCTCCTGCATACAGAGCTTGTGAGATAACATTTAAACTTAAAGTGCGTACTCACCAGGTTCGCAGAGAAGATACTGTTTTTCTTTGGCAACTGTAATTATATGCTCCATTGAAGTCACCTCTTCAATGGAGTTTGTCACCGCAACACACGGGACACCCTTGAGTAGTGCGGCTCGAAAGAATAGTCCGCCGCAGTTGTGCTCGACAACGCATTTGCCCTTGGAGTCGGAAGCAGGTGACCCACCCGCTATTGCGTTGAAGACCCAGCTGAGCATTTCCCATGCGACACCTGGAGCTTTCTCTGGATTCGAAAGCTCCATAGCCGTCTTCAGTTCCTCAGGCACGGGTAAATTGACCTCCCTCAGATCAATTCGATCGGCCTTGTTGAACGAAGCTGAGAAGTCACTCCAGTCCCACTCTGCTGCAGGACCAATAACAAGGGTGAGTGTGAAGATCCGGATATTCGTCCGTATCTTCTTCTTAGCCATTATCCCATGGATCTCCCGCATCTCCTTGCCTTTCAACCGAGCCTTCACCTCGTTCAAGGCCTTCCAGAACTTGTGATAGGATTCGGAGTCGTAGATCATATAGTGGACTAAAGATTCCACCTCCGCAAGTCCCACCATTAAGTCAATGATGGAGCTGACTTCATCTGCATGAGTGATCTCCTCGTTTGTGAAGTCCATCAC
This sequence comes from Selaginella moellendorffii, assembly GCF_000143415.4. Classification (NCBI taxonomy): domain Eukaryota; kingdom Viridiplantae; phylum Streptophyta; class Lycopodiopsida; order Selaginellales; family Selaginellaceae; genus Selaginella; species Selaginella moellendorffii. The sequence goes on along the minus strand of NW_003314294.1, from coordinate 1,657,630 downwards.
ACAAAAGATGTTTTTGACCTGCTCATCTCCGTGGGAAACAATGCTCCTCCACCTTTGATCCTCATCCGAATTCACGTATACCCGGTAAGGTTCTCGATAGGCCTCTGCTGCGGGGTCGAGTTGTTTCTGAAGCCAGCAGTCGACATCCTTCTTAATAAAATTTGGATATTGATCCAACTTCTCAGCTTTACTTTTCATGGCATCCCGCAGCAGATTGATGAACTTGGGGGCCCCCTTCATGTACTCGTCGATGTCTTCATTTGACAACTCCAGCTCTTCCATCATCTCTTGCGTGGTGTCGATGCTCACCCTCTCCACGGCCAGTTGCTCGAAGATCCAATCCTTCAATACTGCACGAGCTCTCAGAGTCGTGCACAAGTCCTCGTATGTCACAATATGGCCAGGAGTCATTTTGGTCTTGTTGAAGACTACCTCACCACGTAGAAGAGCATTAGCCACTGTCTGAAGGTCGTCGTCATCTAGAGACCGCGAGAAACGCAAGGCGTTGAGCTTCAAATCATTGGGCTTCCGGCCGTCCTCCACACCTATTGAGTCTAGCAACTCCCCGTCATGGTACCTCCTCAGCACATCTACCCATTTGTCACAAACAACTTTTGTCACAATGTTATGGATGCTGAGTGTGTTATTGACCCCCAGTGTTTTCGAGAGAAGACTCGAGAATTCCTGCAATGGAAATGGCATGAGGCCACATGCTATGCCACATGCAACGAGGCTTACTTGCCAGGCGCTAGTTGCTAGTGCACGTCCTTGTCCTGGTTTTTGTGGCTTCTTCAGTTGAACCCAGAGCTTCCGTGTTTGTGCCAATGTCTCGTGCAGACCCGATTTGTAGCACGTTTCTTGCTTGACATTCTGCGCGTAGGAGATGTATATGATAGATCGGAGGGGCGAGTTGCCTTTTATCAGGCGGACAACTCTTGTCTTGAAGACTTTCTTCACCTCCTCGCCCACCATAATATCCACAACTATCTCTTGCATCGCCAAGCTAGAATGCTGCCCGGAGACGGCATAGAACCGGATGTTTTGATCGTCCAACACCTTCCTATTGATCAAGTCTGGAAACCTCGTCTCGCCCTTCATTGTTCGGTAGTAGGGGATCACGTCTGCGATGTCGGGTGTTACTGGACTTGCCAGCATCTTCTGCTTCAGTTTCTCCACCCACTCATCAGATACTAGCCTGTGGTTGTATTTGCTTTGGATGTCGATACGGCTCACGTCGATTGTATATACTTTGTTGGAATAGTAACAAGTACTATTATCTGCGATGATTTTTGCTGCCTCTTCTTGCTCTTTCTGCTCTTTGCGGCTCTTCTTTTTGGTGGGTGTAGTGTTCGAACCCGAGGCAATGGCATCACCGAGTAGCTTCTTTTTTGGAGCAGGAGAGTCGGACGTTGGCTTGAGCTTGACCACCCTTTTCTGCTTCGGGGTAGTTTCCAGATCGACCCCCTTCCCCTTCGCTTCGCGAACTGGAGGCACTCTCAACAGCTCAATGTTGGAATATAGTTTTTGAACATCGCCATAGGTGAGGTCCGTGGATTCCATGTGATCTTCATAGACCCGCAGCGTCTTTGAAATTGTGGGCCTCCTGGACAACCTCTCCCTAGCTCCCTCTAGGAATTCCTCATAGCCGCTGCCCCCCTCCGGGAAGCCGCTAGGATGTGCAAGGTGGATCTTGAAGGCGGACGCTGTCTCTACCACAAGTGCCAGTCCATATTCTTGCATGGAACTGCATGGAGTGTCTGTCACTTGGATGAGGATCCCCATGCATTCTTTTCTCCCACCATCTGTGTTGTACAGCATCAGATCCTCGCCTTCCATCCCGAAAGTCCAACTGGTGAGCTCCTCCCCCTTCTCTGCATCCACATTAACAGTGGCTGGAAGAAGAACGCAATTCCTCGCCTGTTCAGAAATGCACAACAATTAGAGCTGACAGATGAAAAGCTAGCAGCTGGAAATAACGTGAGGCCACACGCCATTCACCACTGCATCAGATGTCTTGAGGCTGCATCCTAAGATGGCGTGAGGCTACACGCCATCTGTAACCGGACTGCACTCGAGAGCCCAATCGGTGCATGCCAATGTTGCTACTGAATGGCATGTGGCCTCATGCCATTTTCTACTTGGCCTAAAAGACTTACCATTTGAAGCCAAATGGAGGCGTGACAATCGAGGTTGGACTCGCTGGCGAATGTGCACTATGTGTGTAACGGATTGTAGCAGCAAGGCTACTCTGCCACTTACAGTTGGAGAGTGGTGCTGAAATCTCTCGGGACGCCAAGTGGGCTGCGTGTGGGTGGCGAAGTGGGCGGCGGAGTTGGTGGCGAAGTTACAAACTGGGTGTGTCTTGAAGTGGACGCCGATGCACACGAGCGCGATGCGAGCACGAGTGTGATGCAAGCGCGAGTGGATGCCGATGCACACAAGAAACCTGTAGAGAAGGTAGATGAGCGCGAATGTGAGTGTGATCGCGAGTGGGAGCGCGATGCAAGCGCGAGTGTGCGAGCGCGAGTACGATGCAAAACCTAACCTCACACGCGCGAAATGTCACGACGGTTGGTAATCCTGCCACATCATCATTCCTCGGACTTGGGCGCCACCATTAATTTCTGGATCGCCGCGCGCATGCATGCACGTGAAATCCAAAAGAAATCCCCAACGTCATCATTCCTCGGACTACATGCACGCGAAATCCAAAAGAAAGATCATGATTGGGATATCATTTAATACCCTCGCTATATTTATACCATACATGATTAGATATTCCAAAGCATCTTGTATTTCCAAAAATGCCAGATGTTCAGCTAAATAAAGAATGGTATACAATGTCCTTCTTGATGACCCTGCAAAGAAGCATCTTGATCGGACACCACATGAGACCACACGAGCCTTACAATGTTTCATGGGCATTTGCCATAGATTCGACCGTTATTTTGCTCCAAGATTCTACAGTTTGGTGTGCATTGACGTTTCCATCGACACTGCAAAGGGACATCACAATCAGATGCGGGATCACAAGAAACCAACTTCACTAACTCTGGTTTCACCAAGATCTATGTAAGGAGTTATGAAATGAAAGGACCCTCTCTATTGAAATGTGTTTATGGTCCTAGGGGCATTGTGACATATCAAAGGATTTTGCATCAAGTTCTGTATTTGCATGTTTATCAAGCTACTGAATTGCTAAACCTTAAACCCTAAACATGTGGCAAATGTTGCGTGAAGAAAGATGCCCTTTCTGGGCAAATGCTGTAAGAGGCAGATGCCGAGCAGATGTATCTCAGGCTAGCGAAGGGGACAAACGAAAGCTAGCTATAAACATGACGGGATGCAAATAGATTACTAGGTTGGTCCTACGAAAATCAAAAACCATAATTGAAAACATTGAAAATGCAAAAAGAAAGGTTTATAATATTTTTGAATTTTAAGCAACCAAAGGAATGTAAGTAGGGTATGTGTTTGTAAGTTTAAAAATGCCTCAACTACTTAAATTCCCAAGTAAATAAAGCTGTTTCTATTTTTGGTACAGGTAAACTTTATAGCGTGTGGGCTCATGCAATTTTGAACCCAAAAATGCACCAAAAAATGCTCGACTAGCATTATTCTTTGAATGGCGTGTGGCCTTATATTGCCATAAATGGACGTACACACACAGCATAATTATTCCTTTACACGGCGAATAATCTTGGTGCGGATCGCTGACATGGCATGGCAAAGTTCGAATCACTAACATGGCACAGCTGGATCGAGGCAAGGACATGATGTGACAAAGTTCAACCTCCGACAGCAAAGTCTAGAAGCTACTCAGTTTGAAATTTGTCAGAGGAATCATAAGATCTGGTTTGTCAGAGGATTTGATGTGACGTTCAAGCGTATGTTATTTTTGAATTCTCGAACTCATTCCTAGGTCTATCATTTTTGTCTGTTGTGTTCTTGGTTCCGCTGAGCGCAGTGAGCGCTGCTTGTGTAAGCGGCGTTGTGAGATGTGGTTTATGCGTCTACGAGCGGTTGCGGCATTGCGAGCGCCATTGCGAGCGGCAGTTTATGCGAGTGGCAGTTTGTGCGAGCGGCGCTACGAGCAGTTGCGGTGTTGCGAGCGGCGCTACGAGTAGTTGCAGTGTTGCGAGCGGCACTGTCTTTGGTGTGGCTACCGCTTCCTCTTGATATTCGGCACTTGTGCTTCCTGGTATGTTCACCATGGAATGGCTTAGGACCACATTTAGAAATGGCATGAGGCCACATGCCATCTTGGGCCCTTGCAATTTCATGGCTAGCGTATTGTCATGTATGTTTTTACTTGCCTGCAGCTGTGTGTATATCAAGATGGCATGAGGGCTCATGCCAATTTTGTGAATGCGAAATTTCACGTGGGTGTCAATAGCATGTTTGAATAATGGCATGTGGCTTCATGCTATTGAGGTTGTTTGGTATGTTATGATTTAGGCCATTCTCCAATCATTTTTTGTATGGTCTTAACTTCTTTTCTGCACTTTCAGAATGGCCTTCAGGGTTGGGGAAAAGGTTTACATTTTGAATGGTGGGAAGAGAGTTGCAAAAGGGACCCTTGTGTCTATGGATCAGAACTTTGTTATACACTGTCAAAGGCTTGGGGAAGGCAATGTTGTTATATCAGTAGAGACTGTCTTCGATGGGAATGTGGTCGCTATTGAACGAGGAGAGATGGTCGTCGGGGTAAATGTTGTTGTTGCCTTGAAAAATCTTCAAAAGAAAGCAGATGTTAGGGACAACGCAAGTGCGACGTATGTTCCCTCCGTGGATTTTAAGAACCGTGCTACATGGATTCAAGCAAAGGTGTTTCTAAACAACCCCGAGGGGGAGGTGGTAGCTGAGGGCTTAGCCACAGTTGTCGATCCAAGAGATGCGGTTGCTAATTAAGAATTAGGCTGGGATGATATTGGAGTTGCGATTTTAGAGGTTGTTGACACAGAAGAAAACAGTCTGACTATTGGAAGCATTGTGCGGTGGAAATTGAGGCACTTAGTGTTTGAGAATGTGAAGGATTCACAATCAAACACCACTACAACTGATGACAGAACATCTCTTCATGGGAAAAGAAAGTACACCTTCCTAAAGCGCAGCCAAAGGGATCTGAGCAACGAACCGAAAAGGCAGAAAATGGCGATGGAGGTTCGAATGGTCTCGACAGTTGCTTGTTGCAAGAGGAGGTGCTGTCAACATGCTGATTGGGATGCTATTGAAGAGGAGAGAGCAACATACAAGACATTGTCCTGGAAGGCAGCTCGCAATTTTGTGTATGAGGCATTACGGTCATCTGTTGATGCTTCAGAACATCAAGTGGGGGGCATGGTCTTCCAGAGGGGTTTGGTCTGCATGAAGGCATGGAGAATCATTTATGGAGTCCCTCGAACCACATTCTACAGAATCAAAACTGAGTTCAAGGAACAAAGGGTTCAACAGGCAATCCATGGGAACGACGGTACTCACAAAACCAGGGGTCATATTGTATATGGAGAGGCAATCTTCAAGAGGTTTGTCGAGACATGTAGCGAGCAGCAACCACATAAAACCCGCCTCTTGGAAGATGGAACTCGAGACACCCAACAAGTTCTCCCTTCCATGTATACCAAGGGGGCCATATTGGAAGATGTGAATCGGGAACTCCAGAGTAATGGCTACAGGAAGCTGAGCCAATCTAAACTTAGTAGATTGTGGAGCAACAGGTTTAGGGATGTGAGTATAGGAAAGTACTCCAGCTTTTCAAAGTGTGACGAGTGCACTGCTATCAAAATGGCTTTGTCGAAGAATTCTTGCATCGCTCAAGAGCGAGAGACGTTGGTTAGAAGGCGGCTCGACCACAACATCGAGCAGAGAAGCTGCAAGACTGCATATTATTATAACAGGATTCTCTCCATGGAGAGACCTGACTCTTACCTCTGCATCATCCACGACAAAATGGACCAGAAAAAGACGTGCTTACCTCGACTCAATCCTGCCCCCAAGGCAATCTCTTCATCCATGCAGCTGCTTGTGTCTCTGTTTGGCATAATCGCTCATGGGCATGGTGCCCAGAACTATGGGAACTTCTTTGTACCTCTATGGGGTGGCGGGGGTGCAAACATGATGATTGCGTCCCTAGCAAAACACTTAAGGTCTCTGCAAAGTGCGCAGACTGAGCTGAACGGCCAACCCTTGCATAAGGCCCTTGTCGATCGAACCCCATACAGGGTTCAGCTGGAGGAGGAGCAAAGGCTTGTAGTATTGCGTGGGGCCCCATGCCATCCCAGTGAATATGTTGGCCGTCAGATTGTAGGGTTATCACGTGAGGCCTCATGCCATTCCGACGAGGCTGGTCGCCCGGTGAATGCACAACCTCATCCAAACGAAGCAGAATCTCAAGGAAGTTCTTGCGGCCGATGTGGCCTTCCACCCCATCTTCTGCTCCAAACAGACAATGCTGGCAGTGAGAACAAAAACATGTACGTCTTCGCGTACTTGGCGATGCTTGTTGCCAAAGGCATATTTGAAACAGTTACACTTGGCTTTCTCATGGTTGGGCACACTCATGAAGACGTCGATGCCATGTTCAGTCACCTGGCAGAGTCCCTCCGGCGATCCAATGTCCTCACCCTCCCACAACTCTACGATGAATTCCAAAATTGCATCAAAGGCACTGTTGAAGCTGCACTTGTGATAGAGGTTCCAGACTTTAAGGGGTTTGTAAGAGGCTACATCAGGGACGGATCCGAAACGCTGATTGGCCACTCCAAGCCTCTTCAGTTTCATTTCAGCATGCATGACGGTGCTCTAGTGATGAGGTACAAGATGAGAGAATGGGACACAGTGTGGCTGCCAGTGGACGGCATTGAACTCTTCAAGAGAGATCCCATAACTGGGGAACCTATGATTCCTCAAGGTTCCCCACGGCCGATGCACCCGGATGGACTCAAAGACCAGGAAAGTATAGTGGCCGGGATTAGACAGCATATTGCCTTCTGGAAGAGGGGGTTGGTGTTTGGTGGAGAATCCTATTTTCAGAGGTGCAAGCCTTTGATCGAATACTAGGAGAAGATTATATCTGCTATCCAAAATGGGCCGGTTGTATATGAAGAATTGGAAGAGTCCTTTTGGCCAGAACCCAGAGCACCAGATAGTAGCGGAACAATGTCCTCTGGAAATGCAGTGACAGATAACGATGTTGAGGATCACTATTGTGGGCCGAGGAACAAGAAGCCGGATTCAGCATTCAATCCAGTACAGGTCTGCAAAGGAATGGTTGTGCTTGTCAGACCTAGTAATAAAAAACAAATGATATGGGTGGGGCGCTGCATCACTGATGCAGAGGAGGACGCGGAAACTAACTCCTTCAATGTAACTGTGGAGTGGTTCAAGCCAAGTTCCAGATATACGAAGGATTGCCTAGAAAAGAGATGGGTGCTGAATCCAAGGGATCCCAGCATGAGCATATCGGTGGATAATGTTGTGCATGGTTGGATGCGGAAGCAGAGTGCCACCATCACCTTGCCAAACCATGCAAGAGATGCAGCAAGAGCATTCATAACCCGGGTTCAAGGTGAGATTCATTAATATTCCTTTACTAAGTTTCTAATGTATTTTATTTCAAGGTGAACAATCCGAATCTGAATCAGAGGAGGCGTGATGGCATGTGGCCTTACGCCATTCCTAGGTGAGATGATACAAATAACAAGTATAAATTCTTAGTTGTTCTGGCAAATCTTACTTAAAGTTCAAGGTGAACAAGCCGAATATGAATTCATCGGATTGTTATAACAAATTGCAAGGTGATGGCATGAGGCGATACGCCATTTGAGAGTGGTAGCCATTCCTATATGAGGTGAGTGAAATATTTATTAGAAATACCTCATTCAATTGTGCACTTCTAAGTCTTGGTCTACTCAGTACTGTTTGCATGTTTTTATTTTAATTCTTTCTCTAAAATGTTATTTAGCATGTGGCTTCATGCCATTGCTCTCCACAATCATGCATTGAATTTTTCTATCCTTGCATAATACTTCTCCATATATATAGCATGTGCGCACATGTGATATGGTTCATTAGGCCTAATATAGTGTGTGAGGTAAAACAAAGATGATGTGACATATGCATTTACCAATCACACGTGCATAAATCTAATAATATGGCATGTGGCCCATATTAATGGCACATAAACCCATATTGTGGGCTTACGTGCTTTATGTACCATCATTCCCTTGCAGCGTGTGTGTTGGTTTCCTTTTATAACACAACGAACTCCATATTTTAGGGTGAAGAGCGTTCTCATGGCAAGCACAAAATCTGTAAGTGAGGCAGAAAAGGAGACGGAGAAGGAGATAGGTGAAGATGTAGAATATATAAGTCTTCCAAACTCCCCGTACTATACTCCAGGTGATCATTTTTCTGAACAAACGGCAACATTAACAACTATCGAGAACGCCCCAGTAACGTTAGAGACAACAATCCAAAGTAAAACAACTGACCCGGAGAAGGATGATAGTACCGCTGAGAGTACCAAAAAGGAGGTGTCCACTAGCGCTTAGGCTTATAATGGCGTGTGCCCTCATGCCATTTACTTGATCACTAAATACCTTTTTCCCTTTGCACTAGTATATCTTAATACCGGTCTGAGAAATAGAATGGCATGTGCCCTCAGGCCTTTTACTAAATCACCTTTGAAAGAAATGCAAGCCTCTATGTCATAAAAAAAAGGTACTAGAGAAATTCCTTAATAATATGAATGTTATTTAGTTTCATGAAAATACACTAAGGGTCAAATGAGTTAAATAACTTCTCCAGACTAGCAATGCCTCTTGCTACACCTTCACAATTAGATTCGTTAGAAAAAGATAACATTGAATAATATCTAAATGTTCTCACCATTAAGTTATATGTCTGGCTAATAGGAATGACGTTCATCTTGGAAAGCTCACCACACGCTCAATGAACAAACAAATAGTGTGTGCGCGCATGCCATCGCTCTTCTTTAGCTTCAGATTCGGCTTGTTCACCTTGACAATGAAATTTATTATACAGCCAGATGGACTCAATCTGGACACAAAGTCACCGCGCTAGTCACCATGCCCCAGATATGTCTAGCCCCTGGACAAAAAACATATAATTTCACGTCATTTTCAAATACTTGAAAATTTGTACCTAGTCCCATTTTACTGAATAAATCCCACTTTAACGAAATAGAGCATATGGGTACTCTCCCCACCTCTCGCCTTTTGGTGCTCTAGCCATGGGCTTAGAGCGAGGTTCCGTTAAGCCACACTAGGTATCCAAGTAGGTAGTGCCACCCACACTTGGACTAGGAGCATCGGCCAGTTGATCTCCCGGGGGAACTAGAGCCAGCTCTTGAATACTTCACCAAGCTACCCCGCTTGTCGGTCCATATTCACTTTAGTCCTAAACTTCCCAGTGGTCAGCTCGTCACCCAACACTGGGTATGGCCTTCCTGGGCCAAACTGGCCTTTCCTGGCCAAACTGGCTCCACTACAGTCCTCCCACTCACTATACTTTTGGAGCTCACCAAACCCCCCAGGGTCTGGGAGACGAATGTTTTGGGCTTTCACCCTCTCAGACTCGAACTCAGACTCGGACTTGGATTCGGACTCGGGCTCGGTCTCGGCCTCGGCCTCGGTCTCGGTCTCGGTCTCGGTCCCGATCTCAGTCTTGGTCTCGATCTCGGTCTTGACTTCAGACTCCATCTCGGGTCCATCTCGGACTCCATCTCAGACTCCCTCTCGAGTCCATCTCGGACTCCATCTCAGACTCCATCTCGGACTCCATCTTGGATCCATCTCGGACTCCATCTCGGACTCCGTCTCGGTCCATCTCGGACTCCATCTCGGTCCATCTCAAACTCCATCTCGGACTCCAACTCGGGTCCATCTCAAACTCCATCTCGGACTCCTCCACGTGTCACGTGTTGGTCCTTTTGGGTCCCTTTTTGGAGCCTCGCTTATTGCTTGCTTCGTACTTGTTCCTCGAGCCCTTCGCTGGGAGTTCCACTCCCACTCTCGACCTTTTCAAGTCGGAGCTTTTAGTCCAAACGTGTTATGCTCGTTTAGCTTTAGCTTCGGCTACTACCACATGGCACCCTTTCGGCTCCACTTTAGGGCCTTGGGATTTTGTGTCTCATAACTGGCTCCAGATGCACAAGAACCCTCCGAAGAGTGTAGAGTGTACCTTTGTTATTGTTGCCAAGTGCTGGTAACTGCGTGAAATAGTAGAAGCTCTAGAAAAAAAAGTGGAAAAAGAAAGAAAAGAGGTAAGTGTGAAGTCTAGAGACAGGGAGGAAAACCCGGTGGAAAACTTTGTAGTCAAACTGGATCTTGAAGTTAAAGAAAAAGTGCAGAAAAAGTGTGAAACGAGGAGAAAAATAGAAGAAAAAGAGTAAGTACCCAAAGAATTTAACCCATATCTAGATTTCGGCTCAGAAAAGTGTAATATGCAAATGCAGCCTCTTGATGACTTCCAGTATGCTCCAAAGATTGGCCAAAATCGAGAGAGAAAGAGAGGTAGAAGAGGGGATGCATTATCCAAGGGTGGTAATTGTAGAAATGATAAAAGATGGAGTGATATAGTGGAATGCCAAGATGGTGGTGGCACTCTAAGAAGGTGGCCATCTCTAAAAGTGTCAAGCCTATGGTCTAATGTGTCGGACTAAGAAGACGGTAGTTGAAAAGGATGGCATAGTCGCTGGGTTGCCAGTAAAGAGAGGTTTAGGGTTTAGGGTTCATCCGGTTGGAAGAAAGTTGCTCCAGAAAAGCTAGTGTGTTGTTAGCAAATGGTCGTAAGGATATCTCATAAACGGCATGTCCAAATGAGGTGGTGTCTTTTGCTATTTATTCACGTATGTGTGTCCGTGGTATGGTGTAAATGTGACCTTAAATGGAGATGTGCACAATGGTGAAAGAATGAAAGATGCAAAATAGGCATCTAGAGGTAAGTGCGGGCAACACTATTGGAAGTGATTGGTGATGGAACTATGAGTGTAGATGATATGGAATGGGTGTGGAAAATGTGTGGGTATATTTATGGTAAGGGAAGGGCCAAAGAACTTGGAACATAGACCGAGCCAAGCAAGGAACCTCCATACAAACGGCAATGCAGCCTAAGCATGAAATCCAAGGCATGGACCATGGTCCAATGGAGAAACACCCCCTGAAAGTAAGAAAAGGAGCCATGAAAGTAAAGTGAAAGAAAGAAAAAAAAAAAAAAAAAAAAAAGAGGAATGCCTCACCGGATGAAGCATTTTAGGTGAGAGTGGTTGTGAGCGTGCGGGAGCTCATGTCCTTCAGCATCAACTAGCACGTATGCTCTACCTCCAATGTGTCACTAGACAAAGTAGGGCCCGGTCCAGTGAGGGGAGAACTTTGAAGGTGGCATGAACTGCTTGAGTAGAAGAAGATTGCCATCTTTGAATGGTTTGGTAGATTGCTAGTGATCAATGACAGACTTGATCTTCGGCTTGCCTTGAAGGAGATGTTCAGTCGTGGATCGTTGCTGTTCTTCCAAGGCAAGAACCTCCAAGTCACGTGTATGAAGCTTGTCCTCATCGCTAAGCTGCATTGCTACTGCGTATTGAAGTGAAAGTAGAGTGATGGCACTTGGATCTCCATTGGAAGCACAGCCTCTGTCCCTAGACAAAGAAGAATGGGGTCATGGAGATGGATGTCTTGAAGGACGTTCGAAAAGCCCACAACACAGTAACCTAGTGCTCATGCCAATGCCTTGGGTGATCCTCCACAAGCTTTGAGATGACTGTCTTCAATATCTTGTTGCTGGACTCTACCTGGCCATTGCACTCAGGATAATAGCTGCTGCTCTTCACGTGCTTGACCTACAGCCATTGGAGAAGATGCTGCATCACCTATCCAAGGAAGCTGCTACCACAATCGGAAATCAAAACGGCAGGAACTCTGAATCGACAAATAATGTACTCATAGACAAACTTCGCTATAAACTATTGATCTGCCTGTCACAGAGGGGTGGCCTCAACCCATTTCATGAAATAGTCCATCACCATGATGATGTATTGCTGTCCTTTTGAGCTCAATGGGTTGATCGGGCCGATGAAGTCAATTCCCCACTGGAAAAAGGGACCCGAAGAAGTGATGAGCTGGAAAGGAAGATGTGTAACATGGCTCCAGGGGTTGAACTGTTGGCATTGCTCACATGCCTTTGCATAGGCCAAGCTGTTCTGGTAAATCTGAGGCCAAAAGTAGCCATGGCACAAGAGGAGCTATGCTATGACCCATCCTGAGAAATGCCCCGCACAAGAGTGGAAAACACAAAGGAGCTCAAGGACTTTGTGTTCACCCACACACCGCAACAAAACTTCCTGAGAAGTTCTTCTGTAAAGGTGTCCATCGAGAAGGCAAAATCCCCATGCTCGGATCTCCAATGCCTTTTGTTGCACTAGTGAGGAATCTCCTGGGAATTGAATTGAATCCAGGTACACTGCAATGTCCTGTAATGCTGCTGGGACCACAAAGGAAGTAGCTTCAGCAACCAGGAACTCGCTCGGACCCATCACATGCTTCCACCGCATGTGAAAAGTTGGCTGGAACTCTTGGATGGTCACAATCCAAGATAAAGTATGAGGACTATGAACCAGTCGCTGTAAAAGAAAGGTTAGCACATTGAAATAGACATGGAAATGGATACAAGCTCCAGCAAGAAAGTGACAAAATCACTTCAAGGTGTAAACAACAACCACTACTTTTTTTTCCACATCCACATACTTCCTCTCAGTCTCCTTGAACGAATGTGAGGCATAGTATGTTGCATGTGGTGGCTTGCCAGGCTGTGAACATTGGCAAAGGCATACTCCAAAAGCCTCTGTACCTGTAGTGATGTAAATGTCAAAAGGAAGTTATCGTTTTGGTGGTTGGAGTACCAGGGCCGTGCGGAATGACTACTTCAGTGATTCAAAGGCTTGTTGCTGGGACTCACCCCAGAAAAATGGAACGTTGTGTCATAGCAGAGCTACCAAAGGCCATGAACGTGTAGCATAGTTGTGGAGGAAACAGCAAAAGAAACCCGTTTGCCCAAGGAAGCTGCGAAGCTGCTTCACATTGGTTGGTGGGTTCTGATCCAAAATCTCTTGAGCCTTGGCTACTTGGGGCTTGATCCCCTTCTGTGAGACATCAAAGCCTAGAAACCGGCCTTCAGTCACCCTAAATTTACACTCAAATAGTTGCTGAGGAGGATTGAGTTCAACTGTGTCCTATGAAAGATGGACCTAGTTTGGAGTGACTATGTCATGAAACTCCATAAGAGAGAGTCGGTCCCATGCAAGGAACGAATTGAGAAGCCCTTCCTCTATCAAGAAACACTTTGAAAAGCTGAATATGGGAGCCCATACCCTATAAGCCTCGCCATCAGATAAAGAGGGTGTGGCTGGAGGCTCGGCTTTACTCTCAAATAAAGAAAGTACAGCTGAGAGATGTCTTGAGCTATTTGATTCACCTCCAACAATATTGATCGCATTGCATGAGAAACCATCTGTCATATAGATGGTCAACTCCACCACAACTCAGGAAAAACCTCTATGAGCTTAGGAGAAAAGTGTGGTGTGGAGGCCATCTTAGTTTGAGCCTACTGGGCTTGCTAAGAAAGAGCTCTACCGTGGTTGTTGAGAAAAGTGGCATTATGGGTTCCATCACTAATTTCCATCTTGCCTTGTGCACTATCAATGGTGCAATGGGCTATGACTTGCCATGAGTGGCCAAGGATGATAGAGTCCTTCAACGAGGATGTTCCAAGACATTGGTAGTCAACCACGAGGAAATCTACCTCAAAAATAACACCCTACACTGAGACCTTGACACCACAGCAAATGCCCACTGGAGGAACGGTGTGGTTGGCAAAGGTCTTGAGCACAATGGAGGAGCTCTCAGTTATCTGTAGCTATGCCAAAAGGGCAGCTTTGAGAGAGATAATGTTGCTTCCAAAATTGGAGTCAACCAAAGCATCCACCCTATAAGAGGAAGTACCAATCTGCACCAAGACAAAGAATGGACCAGGATCTCCACCATAGCTTGTCATGTCAACAATATGCACCTCTTGAGGAGTTCTCTTGAGAGTGCTCTCTGGTGTTCCTGACCATGCAAACTACTCTAAATGCTGGCTGAATCCCGGGACAAGACACAACATGTTTCGGAGCGAAAAGGTGACGGGAGTGTCAACCAGTTGTTGAAGAACCAGCTTCGGAACAAGAATAACTATTGGTGACATCTCAAGAGGAGAAGAGAGTAGTGACTTGAAGGGGAGCTTACAAGCCACCCTCTATGTCACTAGATTTGGTGCCGACAAAGATTCATTTTCAACCAACGCCGGGGGATCGATGCCAGACTGAGTGGCTACCTTCTTCTTCGCTTGGGCTCAACTGGCTGACATTTGCTATTGTTGTCTATAGAGTTCCTCGGCTACCAAAATCGTGTTGACCAATGAGGCTAGGGCCTTGCCTTTGCTTAACAAAGGGGCTGCCTCAATTTCTTGTTACTCCAATTGCTCCTAATATGTCTCTGGACCGCGAGATGATGTGGAATTGTCAGCAAAGGGATGTTGTTGGACATGTTGAGAAGGTGGAGGCTGAAGCTCTGGGTGAAGCTTGAAGTAGCGCTATGTGTTGTGTGTGTTCGTCTCACAATGAGTGCACCAACGGGACTTAAATCTGTGTTCCCGAGCTATAGCAACCTCTTTCCTAGACTCCACTAGCTCTTGAAGCAATTTGTCAAGTGTGATTGTTGCTGAAGAATGATCTTCTTCAGCTGTCGCATCTTATTGGCAAAGTTCTCAATAGCTGGAAGTGTATGCTCAATAGTGACGGGCTTTGGTGTGGATGGGTGAACAGCTGCATTAGGTGATTCTGACGGGGTGATGGCTTGGTCGAAATCAATTCTAACAACCCCAGGTCGACAAGAAGCTCTCTTTCCAGCTTCATGGCAAACGAAAATGCCTCGCGGCAAGAGCTGAATGTCTTCTTAAGAAGTTTTCACTACAACTTCCCACGTAGACCTATTGTGAATGCTGTAATCCCTTGTTGCTCATCTTGGACCACTCTGTGATCGCAACACTACTTCCAATATGCTCGAAACCGGGTGATGTAGTTAGGAATAGATTCGTGAGCACCCTACTGGAACGAAAAGAGGTCAATAAGTAGTCGATTTGTGGGTTTTTCTTCAATGAAACATTCTTTAAAAGAAGAAAGTAGTGTCTGGAAGTCTGTCCAGTCCTCTGGGAGGAGAGAATTTGCCCAAGTTGCTGCTTTGCCTTTGAAAGACTACAAGAAGTCGTGGCACATTCGATCATCATCGACGATCATGTTTGTGGTGCAGTAATAATCAAAGAAACTGATATGCGATGCTAGAGAGACTGTTCCAACACCTAAGAAGGTCGGCAGATCACTCCCCTTCTACAAAACATGGAGCTGAGGTTGAGCTAAAGATGGCTACACCATAGCTCTTAGATCGAAGTCAATGGAATTTACCAAGGATGAAGAGGACTCGGCACAAGAAGGTGCTATGTCGTACCTAAGTTGCCTCTAGAATTTAGGAAGTTTACTCCATACCTTAGGGCCTTGAGGTATGGTAAAAGGGTGCCAATCTGTCACATGTCTAGTTTGTACTGGCATCAAATACCCTGAACACTGCAAATGCCCAGTCAAGGCAACTGGGTTGATAAGAGCAAGAAGATTGTAGGCTAGTGCTCAAGTTGCTCAAAATGCCTATAATGAAGAGAAATAAGGGTGAAAATGGAAGGAGATTTAAGCCTCAAGCACACATAACCATTGACCTATAGAGTAACTATTGACCTCTTGTAGTAGCCAGTAACTGGTAATCAGTAACTAATAATCAGTAACTAGGGACTTGTAACCTGTAACCGGTAACCCCCTACTCTCGCTCCTACTTCTGCACTTACTCCAGCACCAACTCCTACCCCTGCACCTGCTCTTACTCCTGCGCCAACTCCTGTTCCTGCTCCTGTTCCTGTTCCTATGCCTACTCTTGCTCCCTGAAGATTGCTTCGTTCCCAAGGAACTCCCAATAAAGTTTAGCGCAAAAGAGAAAAATGGGTCCTCTGGTCTTGATCCTTCCCCATTTTGATTGTTGGTGGGCTCGTTGGAAAGGGCTTAACCCTGTCTACCCTCTATTGCAAGAATTTGTGAAGAAACTGCCTCAATATTCCGTGAAATCCAAGAAAAGGTAGTCTAGAACATCAATATTGTGGAAAGACATGTGCATGTCACTAATGTAAATCGATACTAAGGCACCATTGGTATTTTTGGAAAGCCTAGGACCAGGAGCACCTCTAGAAATAAACGGCATCCAAAACAAAGCCCGAAGAAGCATGAATTCCTACTACAAAGATGACCCAATCTAGTGGGAGAAGAAAATCCTTTTGCATGCTTTCAATTTACCCAAATCTAGTGCCAAGAATCACCACTACTCATAAATTTAAGCCAGATCTACAAGCCCAAATGCACTACTTTGAGAAATTGGGCCGAAGATTTAGGCGAGAAAGTGAAAACCCCAAAATAGTCATCAAACCGAGCCAAGAAGCATTATATCTCTTCAAATACTGCACAGTTTGATGAGCGCCATACCTTTCTGGAAAGAGGAGCTCCAGACCTATCTAATATGCCTAAGATCAAACAAAACCACTGCAAGACGAATAAGAAATTCCTTCCCAAATTCTGCAGCCAAAAGAAAAAGAGAGAAATGATGCCTCAAAAAGTGCTGCGCATTACACTAAGTTCACCATTTGTTGAAGGAAGGAGGGGCGCCTCCCCCAACACTCGCTCAAACATGAGAAATGCTTCAATGCTCACCGCAAATGCCCCCCCTTGCCCTTGTGGGGCAAGGGTTTTATACAAGGAAGATGGGAATATTCTAAGGACCAGACTATTCCCTCTCTCTCTCACTCTCTCAATGGCCATGCCCTAATGAAACTAGATAGAGAGCTGATCCCTATTATACTTACTAGGATTACTCTTCATCATTTTGTCACTGCTATCACAGACCTTAAGAGCAAGATAAGCATTGAACAGCACACCACGTCTTACTCCGGATGTGACTGTCACTGTTACTTAACTGGTTTAGGGTTTAGGGTTTAGGGTTTAGGATTTAGGCGCGTTTAGGCGTTTAGGGTCAAAGACACCCCGCGGTGCTGCAATCCGGCGAGATCGTGGCACCACTTTGTGCAATCCACATTCTCCGTGTGCCGTTGTCGAAATGGCGTGATCAAGAGCAAGTAGAGGAGGCAAGGGAATGAATTTTTATTCATTCATGAGCGAGGGAAAGGACAAGAGACAACCCGAGACCGGTTTCATCCTTTTTGGGACTCATCAGCCGGGTGTAGTCATCTAGTGTCTACCCTAACCCTAGCTCAGTGCCGACTCTACTTATATTCTGGCTCTGTCATGTGGCGCGAGTCTGTGTGGCGGCCATGCAAAGTGGCATGGCAGTGTTGGCTCGCGGGGGTGCGAACGTAGCACAGCTGGTGTTGGTTACTCCACAGTAGTGGTAGTCGCGGAGAATGACTTCGGCAGATCGCCGAAGACGGTAAGTGTTTGTCCGGCAGGTGACGTACCTTTGACGCAAGATAACTTGTAAACGCAGCATGGTATGATGCATGCATTATGTCCACAGTGCTTGTCGTCACTTGTACGTACCTGGAGGCGAAAACGTGGTTCACTTTGCAGGGAATATTCTGGGAATATTCTGCTGTTGACCGTGTGTAGACTGGGATGGTGGAGGGCCTGAGGTGACTCATACATACCCAGAGTCCAGCAGTGATGCAGGGGAGAGCCATCCCGTGAGCTGTCGGCATGTGTTGCCGATGTCGAGGGAGCGGCACCATTTTAATGGAAAACACGCTTTTCAACGAATCCTGTGTGGAGTTCAGAGTTGAAACTCACATATTCACGATCGGAAGGAAGAGCGGAATCCAACGGTATATGTCGTTTTGACTCGGTCAACAAAAACACTGTCAGGGAATATTCCATTATGACCGTTGACTCAGCGTTGACCGTGCGTTGACTCGAAAGGGAGGTGGCCTGGAGTGACTGGTACGTACCTGAGGTCCTTTGGTCATGCAGAAAGGTCCTTTTCCTGCGAGGTGTCGGTGTGTGTGGCATCGACGTCATCGCATGGCACCATTATGAGATTCGCAAGCTTTCCAAGGTGTGGTATCCATCGCAAGAAGATGAGACCAGTGTAGTCACACTTGGAGAGGGGTGCAGAATCGAATGGTGTAGGCCTCGTTGACTTGGTCAACCATCTGACTGTCGGAATATTCGGGAATATTCCTGTTTTGACAGTAGACTGAGCGTTGACCGGGCGTTGACCGGTGGGGGACGACCTGGGGTGACTGGGACATACCTAGAGTCCATTGGCCAGACCCTAAAGGTCATCGGTCATGCGGAGAAGGATGCAATCATATGCTTCTGTCTCTTGCAAGGCGCAATAGAAGACGTGGCTAAGCTCGCAAAACGAGTTTAGCCCTGACCAGGAACAAACCGGGGTCGGGAGGCATCTCTGGCACGTGATCACTCAGGGGAGTGCGTCTGCGGGAGCTTCATCCATCACCTGTTTAGGGTTTAGGATGTCCCCCAAGCCTAGCTGCATGCTGTGAAGCGTGTAGGGGAGCTTAAAGGCGAGGGGGGCCCATCGACAAGCGTCGCTAGAGCGGCGCGAGCATGCAAGGAGAGCTTGATGTCGTTGGTCAGAGGAGATGCTGGAGAGGCAGTGTTGGAGGAAGGAGATCGGGTATCCCCGGGCACAGAGGCGGTGGTAGAACTGCGTGCGCATGGCATGGAATCCATTGGCCATGCTCTCACAGAGGAGGTATCTCTGGAGCTTGCTGCGGATAAATGCCACTTTCTGGTGCCATGGGTGAACCGACGTCCAGGGGAGGTGGCGTTGAGGGGCTTCTGGAACGTGGATGAGTCGAGGCAGCCTGTCTTTTCAAGGTGAGGGCCTTTGAAAAAGTGGATATCGAGAAAATCCAACTCCTCGAGCGAGATCACTGAGGTGATCTTGATCGAGGGACGTAGCATGTTGTATCCTCGGGGCCATCGTTCGAGGCCTGCTCGTGTACCTGTCCAAGTGCTCACTCTGTCATCTGTGTACCTCCGTAGATGGAAGGGTGATTTGTTGGTTGTGTCGAGGCACTCATCGAGTCTGTGGGGACAGTGTTGAGCGTGGTGTCATGGACACGCAGAGCAGAGCCAAGTGCAAAGGTGACGGTGGCTGCTGCGCTGGGCCAGGTCCTGGAGAGCGTTAAGGCGAGAGGGCTCGCTGCTCTGTTCCAGTGGCAGGGGCTGGCTAGGGTGGCAATTGCAAGGGATCCATGGCAGATTAGGTGGATTTTTGGCAGCATTGTGGCGATGTCTGGGCAGCTTGGGTGCTCTGAGTGGCAAGGAGCATTCCCATTGGCATCTTTGGTGATCCTTTGGTGGTGCCAAGGCAACATACCAAAGGGGCGCAAAAAGCCTTTGTGAGGGATTTGCTGTGCCATACCCAAGTCAGGGGAGCTGGGCTGCGCTAGATGTCGGAAAGACTGCTGAGTGGAGATGTCAAGCTAGCTCCCAAACACTTAGTGGCCGTGAGCAGCCCAAGGTAAGGATTTTTTGTGGCGCTCTGGCGGCAGAACGCAGCGCACAGAGGCCAGTGTTTCATTAGTGAATTTTTCACTATAAATTTTCTCTAGTTTTTCCTCTTATCTCAGATTGCCATAGCCGATCTCTAGCATTCTTGAGTTCCACTGGATCAAGCAATGTGGACTGCTTTTGGCTAATCGCAATTCCAAAATCCTAAACCCTAAACCCTAAACCCTAAAACCCTAAACCCTAAACCCTAAATCCTAAACCCTAAACATTAAACCTAAAGCCTAAACCTCAAACCCTAAACTTCAGAATGACACCTTGCTCCAACAGGTCCGAACGTCAATCCAGAAGTGGGCTTCCTCAAAATTTGGCTTGCCAGCGAGAGTGGTAGTCGCCAGGAGCATCATTCTGCCTAGCATCTGGTACCACCTCTCCATCTGGCCTGTCCCAGAACACACTCTTAGAAAGGTACGCACAATGATCCATCAGTATTTGTGGCGAGGCGCACTGGTCATAGGGAGGAGCATGGCCAAGGTTGCATGGCAATCTACAGCACGTCCGCGAGTCTTGGGAGGACTTGGAATAATCAATCCGAGCGACATGGCGAAGGTGCTGGATTGCAGCACTGCAGGGTGTCTTTGACCCTAAATGCCTAAACGCACCTAAATCCTAAACCCTAAACCCTAAACTGGTAAACCCTAAACCCTAAACCCTAAACTTATTTAATGGCAGTGCAAAGTTGGTTCTTCTGCCATTGGTATCCGTGAAAGGAAGACAAGCACCACCTGTGTTGGGAAGAATTGTGGCTGCTCTTCTCGCAGGGATGAATGCCTCTAAAGCTGTAGGATCCTGGCTTTGAGCAAACCATCTGGCTTAGTCCATCACAAACAAGACTTTAAGAATACCAGATTCAGGGTTTTGCAAGCCCTGGAGTTTCTTCATGATTCTAGTATCTCTTCCCAGTGTTTCTTTCTGTTCCCATTCACAAGACTTCTTCAATAGACCTGGGTCGAGTATGCTGGACAGCTTCTCCCGGACTCCTTTCCGATTCCTTATTTTTCTCTTTTACTGTGCCCCAGAAATTGTCTTCAAGCATTACCTCTTGGAGGAATGCTTCCGGCTCCATCTTCATCTCCATGGCTGTGTCGATACACGATTCGAAGTAGTCCATGCAAAAGAGCATGAACCTGCTCTGGGACACAAGCAATGGCCCCGAGCTGAGCAACATAACAGCGCTGTCATAGAAGAAATCGGCAATGGCAGACCTTGGAGGGTACGTGGAGCCGGAGGCCGAGGCGAAGGAGCAGTAAACTACAAACACACCCCTATTCGCAAGCTCACAGACAGTCCTCGACTTTCCCCAGCCACTCGACTGCACAAGAGTCACAACTGGAGCTATCCTGGCATGCCCATTACACCAGTCCTTGGACACTGCCTCAAGCTCAAAATGCAAGAGCCCTACATTATCTACACCACATCTTCAATACGTAGTCTTGAATGCTTCTGCCAAAGCCTGGATAGTGTCCTGATCCACGGCTTCTTCTGGCTCCTCCAGAAGCTCCCTGTTTATCTCCAGGATCTCCCTATATAGTTCTTCACGTTTGCTTTGCAGCTCGTCCCTCTTTGCCCTCTTTGCCTCTTTGCTAAGCTCCTGCACATCCATCCTTCGATCCAGCCAAACGAAACCCTAATTTGTAGTCAGCTCTTGATCTATCGTTGTAGCTCAATGATAATTTATTGCACAGGAACAAATGAAGCAATCACACCTTCCCCAATCTGCCTAACATCTGCTTGCACACTGAACGAAATCAAGTCGATGTAAAACAAGGAGCTGGAGACGCAAGAACACATCACCTTTGTATTCTTGGAGCCCTGGAAAAAGACTTGACTTGAAAAAACTTACAGTCTCTTCTCGCCTTCTTGCCTCTTCCGCCACAATCATTGAGCTATACTTCGAGAAAAAGATGGCCACCCACCTTAGCATTCATCAAGATCGCGAGATTTCCCTGCGGGGAGCCAGTGCCACGGAATCCGTCCTAGCATCACCGCCATGAACATCACCCCGCCCTTCCACTGCACCCTAAGCAGACAATCCAACACACAAACATGATTTTTTACTAAAAATTAAGGCGTGGATGTATCTAAAATGTGGCAGCGTCGTCGACTCTCACAGAGTGCTCACGCAATGCCTGCTCAAGGCAAGCTTGCCCATCATCAGCGCTTACGTCCACTTGGGAGATTTCCACCAGGCCATCTTAGATCTCTTCCACTGTCTGCTGCGCGAGGGAGTGATCCCGGACACCATGAGCTCCATCGCGATGCTGCGAGCGCTCTCTCTGGATGAATTAAGAACTGGCAGCTTGGGTCCAGATGGATCGTCGACGATGAGCACGTATAGCAACCTTCGTAGCTGCTGGAAAGTCTTCAAAAGGATGGCCGAGAGGAACGTTGTGTCTTGGACTGTGTTGATCGGGGGAGCTTGCCAAGGCAATGCGGCTGTTTTGAGCGATACAGCTAGGCCCAACGAATCACCTTGAGCTGCTCTTTTCTGGCAGTAAAAACCTTTGTGCTGTGGGAGTGGTGACTGTTGTTGCCAATGCCTGTGTTGGAATGCTTGCTTGGTGTGGTGACCTTGCCTGAGAAAGATGAAATCCCCTGGAACGTAATGATCAATGCTGCATTTTTCTGTCACAATTATCTTCAATCATAAGATACATAATAAAAATGCATTTCTCGCAATATTTGCTTATAGACCATGTGTTAGTAGATTTCCATCAACTTCTGAAATTATGAAAATATTTTCAAATTGCCAGTTTGACAATTTGATTTCTATATTTCATTAGATAATAATTTTTAATTTATTTAATTATTACCACATATATTTTCATATTCTTCTCAAAAGTTTATAAGACACTCGTCAACTTAGAGTTGAAGATATGTTAGAATTGATAACACAATAGCCACTAAAAATTGCTATTAAAATAGAAATAAATTTTGATGCTAAAATAGTTGAAGACATTAATTTTTTTATAGTTGTTTAATTCAATTTAATATGTAAGGTTACATACACACACACACACACACACACACATACCACAACTAAGTAATACATTAATTATAGTAGTATAGTATATAGACCGTCCATTTAAGATTGAATATATTGGGGTTTAAACCTTAATTAATATACCTATTTCCATACCTTAAACACTAACATTGGTGGAGATCAAAAACTTTGAAATTTATCTTAGAAGTAAAAAATTTTGGCAATACTTTGCTCAATGTTTAGGATTATGTTTTTATTTTTCCTTCATTCTTTTTAGATCTAGATTTGTATTAGCTTTTCTCAAGATCTAGGATTATAGTTATCAAATCTGTTCTTATTTCTCAATCTTTAATAGTCAAAAACCATTGAAGCAAAGGTTCTTTGCCCAAGGTGGGGATGAAGAGGACTAACTTAGTATATAAGATCAGGCGTTGGTTACATTCCCTTCTTTTGCCATACCACACATCATTGATCAAGAAGTATATCAATTGAGGCTATTAATGTTGCTTTACTAAATTGAGTTTTTGGTGTTCTAGGGCATAATTATATTAATATTGCACCCATCTTTGGTCATTGCTGTCTCAAACTTCTATGAAACATGATTACATTGTGTCTTTTGTTTTTGGTATTATATCATCTTCTATTGATGTGAAATATGATCATGACATCAATTGGAAAGTTATGGATAATGCAATCTAGATTTTAGAGAATGTTTGAGGATCAAGTTTATGGGAAGACAATGTTTATAAGTTTGAGAGGATTTTAAATTGTGATAAAGAGCTTAATTATTATGAAATATCTTTGAAAACGAGTTGGAGATTTCACATGGTAGATGTCAATTCTTCAATTTGCCATTTGATTTATTCTCTTAACCTATTGATCTTTCTCAACTTTTTATTATTTCTCAATTTGACCCACCTTCTTATATTCTTAGTATTTCTTCTTCATCTACAATATTTCTTTCTCATAACACATAAATCACTTATAATTTTTATAATTCTCATGTTTAATTTGATGTTGAGTTGGAGTAATTTCTGTCCTCCTTATATTGATCTAGATGTTGAGTATGTATGTGAAGTTGAAAATTTTGCTTTTGTTTCATTAGCAAAATCTTTGATCTATTTTGGTGTTGAATATTCCTCTGTTCTAAAGGTAAAGTCATTTTTGTTAAAATTTTAAGTTGAGTACATATCCATGATTATGAGTGCCACTAAGAACTTTTATTTTACTATTACTATTAAGGAGTTTATGTGTATTTTGGAAAGTGTAAACTTTATTAATTTGAATATATATCCCCAATTGTAAGTGCCTCTTGAGAGCTTTTATTTTACTATTATTGTTGAGGAGTTTATGTGTACTCTTTAGAGTGTTGACTTATTATTAATATTCTCATTTCAGGCATTAAGTTATATGTTGAATTGTGTGTTAAAGAGGTTAAGTAGTGTGAATATTTGTTTATCTTATAGTGGCTAAAGTATTTTATAAAAGCAAATTCCGTGTTTTCCAAACTTTGAGCACATTTTTTTTTATTTCCCCATTTCTTCTTTATTATCTGCTGAAAATTCCTATTCTGATGCTTCTTTATCCACTTTTTTTTCTTCCACAATGTTTCTTCCTAAAATTTTTTCATTTTTTCCTTTTTTTAATTCAAAAAATAAAATTCAACAAAGGGGGTGAAAGGGACATATAAAAGTTCAACCCCAATGATGGAATAAAGTGTAAGCAACCAAAAGAGGATGACTTGAGAAATAATCTATAAGAGTTAAAATATAAAGAGAAAAAGCTTATGAAGAAGAGTGCACTCTAACTAAAGAACTTACATTTAGTATTAGAAGAGTCACAAATTTAACTTTGTTAGTTAGTTAAGGAATCATACCATATGTTTAGATTAACATTTAACAGGTCCAATTTACCTTCAGTTGGGCTTGACCCAAGGGGTAAGGTATCAAGAAAGTGAGGCTTTCAAGAGAGCTATGGCTCTTAGCTTCTGTTCATAAGAGTGTGAATTTACAAGGAAATGTGATTGATTGTTAGTAACTAAAGAGAATGACTCAAAAGAAAATATAAAGGTAAATTTTGGTGATAGTCATGAATCTGAATTAGTGATGGTTTCAAAAGTTAACTAGTAAAGCTAGTTAAAGACAAGATATATTATTTATTGCAAGGGTGCTTTCTCTTGAAGTCCATTGGTTTGATTAAAAGTTATGGCTTTAATATTGGTTTTAGTATTTGGTGTTGTATATAAAGTTGTAACTGGTTTATCATGATTTCATAATCAATTGATATTTATATATAGCTTTTGATTTTATTCCAATCATAGTTGTTATCAATTATATTAGTGGTTTTGTGGGAGTTTAAGTTTTTATAATAGTTTATAATCACTTTTCAAAAGCTCTAAATATTCCACCTAGCTTATTATCATTATCATTTCATCTTTGTAGTGTAAGGTTTTTATATATATATATATATATATATATATATATATATATATATATATATATATATAACACTACTTAAATAATATAGTAATTATAGTAGTATAAAATATGGACCATCC
Organism: Selaginella moellendorffii; assembly: GCF_000143415.4. Classification (NCBI taxonomy): domain Eukaryota; kingdom Viridiplantae; phylum Streptophyta; class Lycopodiopsida; order Selaginellales; family Selaginellaceae; genus Selaginella; species Selaginella moellendorffii. Next base: position 1,632,397 of record NW_003314294.1, on the reverse strand, counting down.
ATTTGAGACTAAATAAAGTCCAGCAATATATATAAGCAGGGTCTAAACCCTAAATATTATACTTATTTCCATATCTTTGAGCAATTAATAATAAAATTAATAGTTTTTTTTACTTAAACAAACTTCTAGGGAATTGGGGTGGTAATGGATATACTTAAAATATACTTGAATATTATAGAATATTACTATTTAATGATCTTGTGTTTATAATTACACGAAGCATTCCAACAAAGACTCCACATACCCTCCAAGGTCTGACATTGCCAATTTCTTCTATGACAGCACTGTCACCTTACTCTGCTTAGGGCCATTGCTTGTCTCACAAAGCAGGTTCATGCTCTTTTGCATGGACTCCTTTGAATTGCACAGCCGTAAAGACAAAGATGGAGTCAGAAGAATTCCTGGAGGAGCTGATGCTTGGAGTGATATAGTACGGGACAAAATCAATGGTCGGAAACACGACTGAGAAGCTCTTGTCGGTGTTGAGGTATACGCTCTCTATGACATGATCCTAGGTGGCAGTAGTGCCACTTCACTAATCCAGGTGTAGGCTAGAGGTGTGTCTCTTGGATCATGTATATATAGCTATGATGTTATATATGATTATCCTTTTGAGTAATCCTTGTCCATCATTTGCTTCTGCACATCTTCTTCTTCCAGTCAGTTCTCTTGCACTTGCATGCAAAGCAATCCATCGTTTGGGACAAATGGGAAGAGCTGCTCCCACTCACGGGAAGTAGAATGAGGATTTGCAACAAACTCAAGGAAGAATTTAAAGTTGTAAATTTGGTGGAACATTTAAACTTTCGGTTGAGCTGTTGAACACCAACACAATAACTCGAAGCTTTTAAGGAACCACCAAATGATATAATAGAATTGTCCATAGCTATGACACAACAAATACCCAAAGCCATGGCAAAACTCCTAAACAAATATAAAATGCTAATGAAGGAATTGTAAACTCCCATATAGCAGCATCAAACCAAGAACACATGTCTTTCTTTTGGACAGCCTCTAAGACTATTGGAAAACCCATCTTTGCGTCTTCTCTTTGGTTAGCCTCCAACACCATAGTTAATTAAATCTCAAGACCTTTATCCTCATCCAACATCACATATATGAGGTCAAACTCACTTTGTTTGTCTTTTATATCCTCCTTATCTGCTCCTTAATAGAAAAAAAGGTCAATAGAAAAAAAGGTTATGAAGCATTGGCTCTATTCAAACTCACTACATATATCCTCACTCTACCATCTAAGTTCAGCCTCACTCCACTATCGTACCTGCTCAACCTAACTCCATTAGGGCCAGACATTCCGTTTAGACTCACTGTCCTCGTCCTCACTCTATAATTGATGTTATTTATCCTTGCTCCACTACCATATCTACTTGGCTTCACTCCGGATCATTCAAGTTGGACTTTTGTCCATCCCCTCTTCCCTTCCTCTAAAGAAACAAAAGTTTAAAGTATCTAGGAAAAGAGGAGAAAAGAAGAAAATTTGAGGAAAAAACAATCTAGAGAAAAAAAAAGTGGATAAAGAAGTAAGAGAAGAGGAAATATTAGTAAAAAAAGTGGAAATAGGGAAAGAAAAAAGAAAATGTAAACTAAAAAAGTTAAATATCACAATATGTTGTGCTGAAACCTTTGCCCAAAGTGGTAGGAACCAAAATCTCCATACACCTAACCTCCTCAACACTAAGATCAACACTTGATATAGGAAAGTCAAAAGAAAACTTTTCACTCTCAAGGGACTAAAAGAACTCCCCCATAACAATAGAGAAATAAAGATTCTTAATGGCACCCAAATCCACCCTAAGCTATTGGTAATAAAGCAGTTAGCTTCAGTAAAATTATTGATAACATGTTGCCCCATGCCATTGGCAACAAAACAGCTTGAACTATGAAAAGTGTGATGCTCCAAGCCATTGGTAACAAAGCAGTTGGAACCATGAATGACATGTTACATTAGCAAGTAATCAGTTAAAACCATAGATGGCATGTGATGCTAGACCATTTGTAGCAAGGCAATTGAAACTGTTGATGGCATGTGGCCTTGGGCCACTGGCAATAAAGTAGCTGCAACCGTGAATAGCATATAGTCTTGGGCCATTGGTAAGAAGGCAACTATGGATGAAAAATTATTTAACATATCCACTAATAAAAAAACCTTAGACATGTGAGGTATCTACATATGGTATTAGTATATACCATGTAGATACAAACCATATTAGCTGTAATAAGGCTTATTGATCTTGTATAAGTATGGTCTCAAGTAATCCTAAAGTATCATCTACCTAGGATTCTTTCATTGGTGGAGATGCTAGGTAGCATATTTTTGATGATCTAGTGTGTAGGTGATCTTTTTTATATGGCAGGTGATGGCCCGGGTCCTAATAGCTTTGAGCAGCAGCTAGCTCTTGCATTTGCGTAGCTGGCTCAAAGTCAAGCGGGGATGCAACAGTTGTTGCAGCACTTGGCGGCAAATCAAGTGCCCCAACGTATGTCTGGAGGGTATAACCCACGGTTGTGACCAACACTGTCTTCTGGGTTGCCTATGGAGGATGCTCATTCGTGGATAGAGCATTTTGGGATGGTTGCCACATACCATAGTTGGGATGATGCAGATAAGCTGAGGGAGTTTTCACCATGCATGCACGGAGATGCCACACTTTGGTTTGTGAACTTGAGTGCTACTTCAAAGGTGACAATTGATCTGGTATTGCATGTTTTTTAGCAGGCTTTTGGACGTCATGTGGATGATGTGGCATCCCTTGATGATGCCCTTAAGTTACACTGTCAACGAGGGGAGAATGTTGCACACTTTGGAGGGCGTATGAAGAACTTACTGGCTCGAGTGGATCCCAACATGTCTGAGTCAATCAAATTGGGCCTCTTCTTTTTTTTTGCGGCCCAAGTGCAGCATTTGTTCGTGGGCATCATCCTCAAACTCTTGTTGATGCAATTGTGATTGCCCAAAGTGTGGAGGAGATGGGACTTGTGATACAAGTTCCACGTGGCAGTTCTTCCTTTCTTCAGTCTTCACTTGGCAAGTCCTCCACATTGATGGACGTGGATCCTCCCACTACTTCTGCAACACAGGAGCACAGTAGTCGTGGCTATCACGGAGGTCCCACTCGTGGATGGGGACGTGGAGGAGTGCACCGAGGAGCGCATCACAGGCGTGGTCACAAGCCATGGAGTTTTGAGTGCCAATGTTAGGGACACATTGCTGCTAATTGTGGAAATCACCATGAAGTTGTAGTGGCACTTCGTGATGAGGATGTGGAATTGTTCCTTGTTGAACAGCAAGAAAACTAATTGATGTGTCTAAAGTTTTAGAGGGTTTATACACATCTAGTTCTTCTCCTCTGATGATTGCGGATAACAGACATTCTCCTGTTATCCCTCCTCCACTCTCTTTCACGGCATGTAGTATGGAATTGATGGAGGATGAACGGTTTATGTTTGTTTTCGCTGGTGTCGTAAATGGCACCAATGTGACGGTTTTGGTAGACTCTGGCTCAGCTATTTCCTCCATTCGATGTTCAGTTATTTGACATTTGGCATTACAGGAGGTTGCTTGTACTCAACCTTTGCGAGTGGTGTTTGCAAATCAGAATTCATCAGCTCAAATCTCATGTATGGCATATGTGCTTTTGACACTTGGAGAGTATCAACACACCCTTCCGTTGCGTGTGATGCTAAGCCAAGTCTATGATATTATTTTGGGCATCAATTGGCTATGGGCTGCTGGGGTTTGTTGTGATTTTGATATGCGTCTATTGACAATTCCTTGGTACTCTAGTCTTATGGCTATGGATCGTGTTCAGCGATGTTCCATGGCTGTTTTGAAAATATTCCCCCTTTGCCATCTGGTCCTTTTGCTAAAGATTGGGCATGAGATGTTGACAAGCTCCTTGCACACTTCCTATAGTTGTTTGGTCCTATTAATCAGACTAAGTCCACGATGCATACTTGACGTAGTATTCCCACTGGCAATGCACGTCCTATTAAGATGGGTCTTTGTCGCCAGTCCCCTCAAGAAAAGGACATGATGAACAAGTGTGTAGCAGAAATGCTAGACTTAAGAGTCATTTGGAAGTCACGTAGTCCATGGGCTGCAGAGCCACATCTTGTTCCTAAACCTGATGGGACAAAATGTTTTACGATCGACTATCATCTTCTCAATGATGTTACGGTTGCTGATTCCTACCCTTTACCTCGGGTTGATGTTTTGCTGGATGCTCTTGGCAAAAGTTGATATTTTACTATCTTGGATTTGGCATCTGGGTATTGGCAAATACCTATGGACTTGGCTGATGCTGCGAAAACTGCATTTCAAACACCAAAAGGTTTATATGAATTCACAGTGATGCCATTTGGGTTGATGGGGGCTCCAGCCACGTTTCAATATATGATGGATGAGATGCTTGAGGGGTTTGACGATTTTTCTTGTGCTTATCTTGATGATTTATTGATCCATACTGATAGCACGTGGGAAGATCATTTAAGTGGACAAAGTACTCCATCGGCTTGAAAAGCATTTTCTCAAGCTCAAACATCCAAAGTGCAAATTTGGACAGGAGTCATTGAAGTATTTGGGTTTTGTGATTTCTTGAGATGGGGTACGACCAGATCCTGAGAAGACACGGGCTGTAGATGAGTTTCCAGCCCCTCAGAGTGTTGCTGAGTTGCATCAGTTTTTGGGAAAGGCTACGTACTTGGCTCGTTTTGTACCACGGTTTTCCCAAATTTCTGCTCCTTTGCGTGATCTTCTTCAGAAAGATGTAAACTATGTTTGATTTTGACAATGCTAGAAGGCTTCTGAGGAGCTTAAGAAGCTCTTGACTTCTGCACCAATTTTGCAGTATCTTGATCTTTCTCAAAGGTTTATCCTTCGTACGGATGCTTCTAATGTGGGTCTTGGTGCTGATCTTATACAAGAATCTGATGATGGCTCCAACAAACGGTATCCTATTGCTTATGTTAGTCGTTCTCTCACTGATGTGGAGAAGAACTATTCTACGACAGATAAGGAATGTTTAGCTGTTGTATGGGCCTTTTCAAAGTTTCATGCATATCTTTATGGATCTAATGCGTTGCTCAAGACTGATCATACTGCTGTCACATCAATTCTTAAGTGTAAGAATCTACAAGGTTGGCTAGCTAGATGGGCTTTGGCACTTCAAGACTACCGATTCACTATGGTACATCGTCTTGGATATAGTATGGCTGATGTGGATACTTTATCTCGTGCACCATTGGTGGTGGCACCAGTGGAGGGTTTGCCTCTCCCACTTCCAGAGCATGTGTTGTCCAGCCATGAGCAGGTAGTGGCTGCTCAGAAGGAGGAGTCTTGGATCTGCCGATTGCAGAATGTGTTGGATGGTAGTGAGCTATATGATGATCAATCCCCATTAAGTCCCTTTCTGTTCATGGTTGTGTTCATTAACATTGCCATTGGATCAAGGCCCACAAGTCTGACCACTAAGTCCCCTTGTTCTCTAAGACTTCCTCACCATGTGACTGCATCCTTGGTCACTACACTAGAGGATTGTTTCTCTTCCTTTCCACCATTTGGGACTCTGGGATAGCATTTCGGAACACCGTGGCCCTACACGGGCCTCCTGGGTACTCTTCCCACTTTCCACCTTTAGGTGCTCTAGCCATGGGGCTAGAGCAAAGTTTTGTTGAGCCACACTAGGTATCCAAGTAGGTAGTGCCACCCACACTTAGACTAGGAGCATCGATTATTCGATCTCCCAGGAAAACTAGAGGCAGCTCTTGAATACTTCACCAAACTACCATGTTTGTTAGTCTGTATTCACTTTAGCCTTGGACTTCCCAATGGTTATCTCATCACCCAACACTTGGGTATAGCCTTCTTGAACCAAACTGGCTCCACTAGGGTCCAACCCCCACACTCTCTCTACTACCCTTTTGGAACTCCTTGTAGACCCCCCGCCCCCCCTTGGGGGATGATTGCTTTGGACTTTCACCTAACAACCTGTATTAGTATTTGGACTTGGACTCAAATTTGGACTCGGACTCAGTCTCAGACTCGGACTTAGTCTCGGTCTCAGTCTCAAACTCAGACTCGGACTCAGTCTCGGTCTTGGTCTTGATCTCAAACTCAGACTTGGACTCGGTCTCAATCTCAAACTCAGACTCAGACCCGGTCTCAATCTCAAACTCAGACTCGGACTCGGTCTCAATCTCGGTCTCGGTCTCGGTTCCATCTTGAACTCCATGTTGAACTCCATCTTGGGTCCATCTCGGACTCCATGTCGGGTCCATCTCAAACTCCATGTTGGGTCCATCTCGGACTCCATGTTGGGTCCATCTCAGGCTCCATCTCGGGTCCATCTCAGAATCCATCCTTTCTGGTCCATCTTAGGTCTAGCTTGGACTCCATCTTGGGTCTGTCTTGGGTCCATCTCAAACTCCACCTCGGACTTCACCTCGGACTCCATCTCAGGTCCTTTGTTGGGAATTCCACTCCCACTCTCGACTTTTCGAGTCAGAGGTTTTTAGTCCAAACATGTTACTCTCGGTTGGCTTCCACTTCAGCCACTACCACATGGCACTCTTTCAGCTCCACTTTTGGGGCTATGGGATTTGTGTCTCACAAGCATGTTGCAATCTGCCTAGGGGCAAGCAGATGAATGGCTAGTCCTAGGAGACTTTAGCATGGTGTAGGACATTTGCGATTGCAGGGGAATGCAGGAAACACTTGAGCCACATGAGCGGGAGTAGTGGAGTTAGCTCATGGATGTACTGGGGATCATGGATGTCCAACATGCAGCAGGGTTTGCACCTCATGCCCACCCTTTTATGAGACAATAGACAGTGACCTTCTAGTTGAGACTGGACCATATTTATGCCTCAACTCGCATATGGTAGGATGGTGGAAGCCTTAAAATGTTGCTCGGTTTCACCTCCTTCTCAGATCACGACCCCTCCATTGCATGATCAAGCTTCAAAGAAACAAAGGGACAGCAGTCCTGTGATCTATCACGAGAGCAATGCTGTGAGACTCGGTGGCAATTGGACTAATACATGACACCCTCATGCAGCACAAGATGGGACTTATCCCAATGCTCTTGTCTTGCTCCAAGAAGATTCAGGTGTACCAAAAGGATCTCAAAAGAGTAGTGATGAAGGACATGAGACTGGCTAAGCAAAAAGTGGCAGCGGCATATAGGATGTTGCTGACCAAACAAAATGAGAACAAGTGGCAAATAGTACTAGATGAACAGGAAGTTGAGCTATGTGACATGGAGTATGTAGTATGGAACAAAGGCGTCCAAGCCATGGAAGTTGGATGGGCCCTAAATGAATGCCTTTTCAACAAGGCTTTCTATAGGGGAATTAGGCCAGTGATTGACTCTCCTCCCATCCTGGGACTGAAGCACAACGATGGGAGGGTCATCAAGGATCAACAAGGGATGTAATAGCTAGCCCAGGAATTCTATTAAACACTATACATGGCCCAGCAGTGGAGTCCAAAAAGGGAAAATGCGGTAGTGGAAGTACTTGCGTCCCTTCCCTAGCATGTCCCTCACAAATGGTTCAACTCACTAAGGATGGACTTTATATTGGAGGAGCTTCGGGAAGCACTTGGGAAGCTTAGCAATGACAAGCAGCCAGGTATTGATGGCCTCTTATCCATTTTCTTTGAGAAGCATTGGGAGACTTTAGACCTATTGCTGCTGCAAGCGTGGTGGGATGCTCAACATGACAAGGCATTGCCTTGCGAGATTCTTGAGGGCTAGATTACACTTATCCCAAAGAGGGGGGACTTGCAGGAGTTGAGGAACTGGAAGCTGATCACCATGCTCAACACGTCCTACAAAGTCTATGCCAAAGCAATGACCCTCAAGCTCTAAGCTGTTATGCCACTGATCATCTAGGAACAACAAACAAGTTTTGTTCTAGAGTGGCAAATTGCAGAAAATATCTAGACATACCTACTGGCTCAGAGATGGGCAGAGATCTCCAACATACAAATTGCAACATGGCTATTGGACTTTAAGAAGGCCTACAATTGTGTGGATTGGAGGTTCCTGGAGGAGTGTATGCATATGATAGGCATCCCAAGAGAGATGGTTGCTAGGATCTCGTTACTGTACCATGGAGCTGCAAGCAGAGTCACAATCAATGGCGAGATAGGACCGAGTTTTCAGCTGGGATGCCAAGGTGTCCACTAGTGCCCTATCACTTTCTGATTGTGGCTGAGGCCTTGGGCACATTTCTGGCGGAAGGTGGGTGCATCAAAGGACTCACCTTGCCAGCATCAAGATGGCAACTTCCAGGAATGGCAAGGGTGACTCGGGAACTCCTAGATGGAGCATTTGTAGATGTTATGGCCTTGTTCCTACTTGTGACCAAGGAGAACCTGGACATAGCTAAGAAGGCGTTTGAGGTTTTCAACCTTGCAGCTGGCTCAGCAATTAACTAGAACAAATCAGTGGGCATAAACTAGGGGCAGCCAGGCATTGAGTCCTGGGGTCAAGACATCAACTTCTAGTGGCTCAAACAAGGAAAGGACACCAAGTACTTGGGGATTTAGGTTGGTACCCGGTTTAGTGCAACACTTCAAGATGACACCTTGCTCTGAAGGATATGAACATCAATCCAGAAGTGGGCTCCTCAGAAACCCAATCTGCCTATGAGAGTGGTTGTAACCAAGAGCATCATCTTGCCCAGCATTTGGTACCATCTCTTGATTTGGCTTGTCCTTGAACACACTCTCAGAAAGGTACGCATGATGGTATGTAAGTATGTGTGGTGGGGGGTGCCCTTGTCATAGGGAGGATCATGGCCAAGGTCGCATGGCAATCCACAGCACATCCACAAGTCTTAGGAGGACTTGGAGTTATTGATTCGAGTGACATGGCGAAGGCGCTATAGTACAAAATCCTCTTTATGGGCCTTCAACCAGGTAACCAACCTTGGAGACTCATGTTCAAGCAGAGTTTGTTAGCAATTTGGCTTAGGCACAACACTGCAAGACCGTGGGATGAGGTTCCACATTGGCTTTTTGCTAAAGGGCCAAAGCAAGTAGTCAAGGGTGGCACATTGGTTCAAAGGATTCTTAGGCTGTGGAGCAAACTTCTAGTTAGTAGGGAAATGCCAAGGCGAATAGAGGGCTAGTTGAACCAGCCCTTGTTCTTCAATGACCTCTTCAAAGTGGATGACAAGATGTTAGGCAAGGAAGATCACTACACAATCTAGAGAAAGCTGCATGGTGAAGGCTTCCAAACTCTCAAGCAACTGGTGGGAGTTCTAGACAAGGATAGGAGGAAGACTACAAGGCATATGCAGGTCTTTAACCCAGGATGGTGGAGGAAAGTCCACCTCAATCTTCTTTGCATTATCAAAGTGGTGAGTGAGGCAAAGAAGGGGCAGCTCTGGCCTAGGTGCTATCTTGAAAAACCTGGAGACTTTGTGGCTCTACAATAGGATGTGGAGCTAGACAAGGAACATGTCAGCTTGGGGGCCTAGACATGGGCATTTACAGCCCCAGCACCAGCTTAGGAGGATGGCGATGTGGAGGTGTGGTTTGTTGTGTCTCCCAAACAGAATGTCGGGCATCCTTTTTGGGTTATGAGAGGTGATATGCTGCTGCCAGTAGGAGATGAAAAGGTCATGCCGATGGTGATGGATGATGAAGTCAAAGGCAGGATTTGAGTAGTATGACAGGCTCTGAAGCAGTTGGTGGTGGTTCACTCGATGGCTGCACTAGAGGGGGATGGCATTCTTAGGTTTGCTTCGACTCCTTGCACAATCCATTTCTTCTAGAGCTTGGGGATCTCCCCTTGGGCCTCCTCCCTACTGGTCAAGAGACCATCTTGTGTTTCCTTGACTTCAAACGAGAAGAAGCTCCTTCCTCCTCATTTTCATGCTGTTGGGTCCCAATCCAAATCTTCGATGAGCTGTTGTTGCCACTGTTTGGTGGTGGACAACACGCTTGCATTCTAGAAATTACTAGTATAAAGGCCACCTCTTGGTTGGTGGCAAATAACGGGCTACTAATAGGATAGTGGTTCCAGGAGGAAGTATGCCGACGATGCAAGGAGTGTGGCAAGCTAGAGATAGTGTGACATGCACTATGGGAATATGACATGGCAAGAAAGGTATGGTGACAGATCTTCAAGGCAACATAGGAACTAGGAGACATCCTAGAGTTTGAGGCTCGGAGTGGGGATATCCTCCACTAGTTTGAGGGAGTTAGAGGCCCAGCCATTGGTCCAACTTAGAGATGTATTTGCTATCGCAGATGATACGGATGAAACATGTGAGTCCGGTGGGATGTGATAGGGGCTGAAGTTAGGATGTCATTCTGGGAGGTGATGGGCTATGAGTGCTGGTCCATTTGGAGAGTGACAGGAGTGCAAGCACTTTGGGAGGCCTGGAACCATTGTCACTTTGATGCGCAACAAGCGAGGATATTAAAGGTGGTAGCATCATGGTGGAGACTCACTCTTACAGCAGTGCGTCTTCATTACGCCATTTTGAAAGAGCAAGTGAAACTAAGGCAGCTAGAGGAGTGGAGTTCTAGGTGGTTTTGGCTGGAAGAGCATCCGCATATCTTGTAATGGCTTCTGATATAATTAATGTATGCACAAGAAGAAGAATTGATTTCTGTTCAGTGAGTTAAATTTCTCAAGTCACAAGCCGCAAGCAGACCACCTTGCCCTAATCAAAAGAACTCGACCCCCCAAATCTAGAATCCCTAAATTTTAGTGTGTTTCGTTTACACAAGTCTCAGACTATGACCAACACAAAGGGCATGATAACAAAAGTGTTTTGGTTGACACGGTAACTTTATCACTTAGTGAATATTGAGGGACTAAACTTGATATTATGGGGGTTTTTAACACTAGCAAGTGCAAGTTAACGAATGAATTTCTCTAACCAGGTTAAGTATGCTTGACTAATAACACTTAGGAATTCTATCCTTATGCTCTTTTAGCCAAATGCACACACGAAAACTAATTTTTCAACTAATTTGGGTGGAAACTAGAAAAGGGTTTAATAATATCATCCTCCTGCCATCATAGCAATAAAGAAAGAATATTTAAAAAGATTTGCTAACAAATAATTTTTGATATCTACAATCACATTTGTGACAAGGGCCAAGTCCCTTGATGTGAGTCTTGATTGCCATGGTGAGCATCCCCACCAGCCCATTTGCACATAGCCAATATGCTAATATGGTGCAATGCCATACCCCATATGACTTGAGGCATCTTTCAAAGTCTTGAGGCAAATTCCCTCCCATTGTTTGAGAGGATTGTATGAGGAGCTCCATACCAGCAAATGATCTCCCTAAAGAACCATTCACTCATCTTAGAGGCCTCCTTTGTCTTTAAAGCACCAGCTTCATGCCACTTTATCAACCAATCAATCACAACTATGACATAATGATTCTCTGCTGCAGGTTCTTGGTATCTTGTGAGATTGATACATACTAGTGAGAACAGCTTCGGAGGAATCTTGGTCAATTGCAGCTCCACATTTTTCTGAATCTTGGTCAACTTCCGGTTCACACAAGCTCAGCATCCCTTCAACATAATCTTCACTACTGTCTCTCAAGAATCTTTCTCACATAGCCATTATCATTCACTTCTGTCCATAATGCCCTTGTTGATGTCTGTCCCATGCAATCTCTTCCCTCCTCCAAGGAGCAGGTACCTCTCTAAACATCTTTCCTTGTCCTATGAAGAAAAACACTCACTAGTTTTTGAACTGCCAAGCATACTTAACTGCCTGCCTTCAGATTCTTTGGACTTCTCTACCTAAGATTCCATCTAGGGGATCTCCCCGCATAAATCTAAGAGTCACTTTTCCACCCAGATATCCGCAACCACTTCTCCTACACAAAACTTGCACATAGTGCACCGGCTATGTCCAACTCAATCACAAAATTTGCACTTGAAGTTCTCATTTGTAAGTATACCACATATCTCACAGAACTTGTATTTTGGCAGAGCCACCCTTTCTGCAGCATCTGTATAACTTTCCCCTACATTGCTCACTGAAAATCCAAATACTGGGATTCTTGATTTTGGGCTGTGAGCACTTAGCTTGGTCCCTTCTTGTGCTGGTTGCCCTGTCTCTTCTAAGCTTCAAATCTCTCCTTCTTCCAACTCAAGTCGATTCTCTGGTTTTGGTGAGCTTGTTCCCAGTTCTCCTAACAAAAGTCCTATTCCTTGAGCAGTACATTCTGACTCTACTTGTCATATGAAGATACCATCAATCGATTTGAGAGAATCGCGGACATAGCTTGTGGTTGCCAGTCCATCTGAAGAATGAATGGTAATGCCGAATCTGGCACCCCTAGCACCAGTGCCGTGATCAACCTCCTTCAGGACTTGGAAGGCATTCTCCCTCTCTTCCATCTATATATATGGCTTCCCCTTCATTAATAGTGCAAGTAGCAGCAATGCCATAGATGTGAACTGTGGAATCCAATGCTGATAGTAGTTGACCATTTGTAGGAAGCTTCGGAGTGCTGTCTTGGTAAACATGCTGAAGACTCTCTGAGGTAGCCCGTGAATGGCTCAACATGTTGTCGAAGTACAGTCTTGCATACTCATCATGTGGTGAAAGAATCTTGTTCATCATGTGCTGGAATGTCACTGGCACATTAGATAATGAGTTGGCATTGGGTGAAAAAGGCCATCTTCTGCTATCAGCCTGAAGTCCGATTTACCAATATGTTGAATGTCAATCAATGATGGAAAAAACCTTCAACTGCCTAATTCGATTGAGCATAGAATCTATCCATGGCATGGGATGAGAATCTTTCTGTGTCATATCATTCAGCAGCTTATAGTTCACACACATGTGTAAACTTCCATCAGACTTAGGTGCAAATACCACTGGGAAGCTTCACAGAAATACCAAAGGCTCAATGATGCTTCGGGCAGCACATCACGTCCACCTTGTTGTTGATAGCCTTCTTTTCTACTTCAGATTAACAATACGTGGATCACCTGATCAGAGATGCTGTTCCCATATCTATTTGATGCTCGACCAAAAGAGTGACATTGAGCTCCCACCCACTTTTTTGGAAGACTGCTTTGTGCATGCCTATCATCACTCATGCTAACTTCATCACTTCATTTTGCTCTTGTGCCAAGTTCCCAAAGCGAACATTACTTGGAAATTCTTGCATTTCATCCTCATCGGGTTTGCCAATTTTGCCAGTTTTCTCAAATATAGCTCACTTATTTTTCATGGCCTGGGTAACTGTATGAACTCGTTGCTTCTCCTCTATCAAGAGCACTTTGTGAACCTGTTGGGGCCTAGATTGCTTTCTCAGTCTGGGAAAAACTCAAGATCTAGCTGACCAAACATGTTGCATTCCCCTTTATATAGTAGTCAATGTGAATTGTAACTAGCACTGGCATGTTTGCTCATCAATATGGAAAAATTTGAAGAGACATTTATGTGGCTTGAGGTATCCTTATAGCAAAAGATGTGCTTCAAGCCCAAATAGCAAGAAATTCTGGTGATTAACCATGACTGTTACTTGGATCTCTGGATTGACAAATCTTGGATAAAGCCCAATGCTTTCGTAGATTCCCCACCAACACCTACTACCACAGCAAGCCGAAGCTCAACCAAGTGTTAAATCTTCAATTGCTTCACAACTTCATAATCAAGAACAAATTGATTCGCCCAAGAATCAAGTAAGGCTTCTACCTTCACTCCAAATATGGTGGCATCAATAGTTGCATATGGTCACACAGACCACCTATCAAACACCACAAAGATTCCAGTTTTCTCTGATTAGGATCTTTTTCACTCCACTTTTGTTTGGCGACAATCTTCATCAACTTGTTTTACTAGGAGTTGCAATGCACACCTCCCCTTGTTGGTCATCAAGATTTCTTGAAGTTGGAAATGGACTAGAGACTCTTTGACGTGCTTTGTAATTTCCTTGGTCTCTAGTTTAAGATCTCAAGATCTTACGAGAGGTTTCTTCTACTTCTCCACTTTCTTTCAATGTTCCTCATCATTATTCTGCTGCTCTCAAGTGTAGATAGCATACAGCCTTGCATCCTCCTGTTTGGCATCTAAATCCAAAGATTTTGCAACAAAATTTTCCATTGCCTCAATTCACTCTACATTATCTTCTTCAATGTATACAACATGAGTGGCAGCTGGATGTTGCTGGTTCATCTCAAGCCCCGTGATTGCCATTGCATTTCAAGCATTTGTTGTTTCATTTGGCACCACCACCTTGGTTGGCTAATTTCCTCCCAAAAGATGCAAGTTGATGATTGACTTTCATGAGTTGACTCTTTAAGTCTTGTGTCAATGTTGCTATAAGATTTTTGACGTCTGTCCACACATCATTCTCTACCTGCTCTTTTGATGCTCCATTCTTTCCTTAGAAAATTCACCATTAGGAATCTCTACTAAATCCTCAAAGTACTCATCTTGTATTTCAAACTCACATCCTTGGTCTACTTCTTGGGCATAAGATTGGGGTATTTTAGGGTTTATAGGGATGTGCAAGTCCTTAGCCTGGTAGACACTAGGGATACCTATTTAGTATAGTCTTCCGTTTGCTTGGCCATAGCATTGGTTCTTCCATCATTGCCTCTAGATACCCCTATGTCATCTCCTCTTCTTCTACATCAATATAGGCTTGTGTAGTACTTCCTACAACTCCAAAATTACTACGTGTTGATCTTGGATAATAGCCACCTCACTCTTCCTCACTTCTTGAACTTGTTAGATCACTTTGTGGCAGAGATCGTGAAGATTCTTGGCCAAACTGTGGGAATCTACTGACACTTGCAGATTTAAGATAAAAGGGACCAACCATTCCATCAAGATTTGGTGGCATGGTTGAAAGGAACCTCAGGCATGTTGAAGGTGCCATTCTAACCTCAAACAATGGTGAGAATCCTCCATACTTGTGTCTAAAAGAAGGTCTTCCTCAGTGGAAAGATATGAAGTCACCTCAGAAAGATTTGTTGCCGTCACCTCACCACCTAAGCCTTGGCCTATCTCAATTTGATCCTCCCACGGAATCTCCCACTGAGGGAAAGCTCACTCTTTCCCCTTTTCTTAATCTTAGGCATGTTTTCCTCACTCTTGAACCTTGGACATACCTACACCACCCTCTTGAGCATATTTTCCCTTGACACTAGCTAGAAATGCCGCCACTTGTGTCTTTCCTTGGGTGCACTCCTCCTCTTTAGCAATATCAGCCTAACTCTACTTCTCAAGCTTTGTAGAGATTGTAGAGATTCACATGGTCTTAAACTGGATCCACCACCAGCCATCTTCCTACATAACTCTTCAAGAAGATGCCACAATAGTAGCTGGTTAAAGATCAAAAAAAGAAACTTGCACTTCATAAGCTAATTCTTTCCCCACATGCAAGAATCATCACACAAATCCTTTGATACCAAGAAGGGTGCAATGAACAAACTCATCACTCAAGCCATGTGGCACAGATTATCCAACATGGCAGCTTGGCAATGCTTCCTTGATCTCTCGCCAACACAGACCGGTCACTCTTTACTTGCTAATGGCAGCCTCACGATTTGGAAAAAATATGTGTATATGACCCAACCTCACAAGGCACTGCAAATGCTGACATAGGATCTCTGAACACACTCACTCCAAGGTACTTAGGACACTAATAGAAACACACTTTTCGCTCAAACAAAAGAACCCACGTCCACAGAATGAATGTGAGCACACTCCAATTTAAGTGTGAGACACAAAATCCCTAGGCCCCAAAGTGGAGCCGGAAGGGTGCCATGAGGTGGTGGCTGAAGCGAAAACCAAACAAGCGTAACACATTTAGACTAAAAGCTCCGACTTGAAAGGTCAAGAGCAGGAGTGGAACTCCCAACAAAGTGCTCGAGGAACGAGCACGAAGCTAGCAATAAGCGAGGCCCCAAAAAAGGACCCAAAAGGACCAACGCATAACACGTGGAAGTGTCCGAGATGGACCCGAGTTGGAGTCCAAAGTGGAGTCCAAGAAAGACCCCGAGATGGAGTTTGAGGTGGAGTCCAAGGTGGACCCGAGATGGATCCAAGATTGAGTCTGAAACGGACCAGAGATGGAGTCTGAGATGGACCTGAGATGGAGTCCGAGATGGAGTCCAAGGTGGAGTCCTAGGTGGACCTGAGATGGAATCTGAGATGGACCCGACATGGAGTCCAAGATGGACCTGAGATGGAGTCTGAGATGGAGTCCGAGATGGACCCAAGATGGAGTCCGAAGTCGAGACCGAGACCGAGACCGGGACCAAGACCAAGACCGAGACCAGGACCGAAACCAAGGCCGAGGCCGAGACCGAGCCCAAGCCTGAGTCCGAGTCTGAGTCCGAGTCCGAGTCCGAGTCTGAGAGGGTGAAAGCCCAAAGCATTCGTCTCCCAAACTGTAGCGCACCTGAATTTGGAGCTGAACTCCAAGCCCGTTGCACTACGAAACAAGGGTCTGGTACAATCCCACGAGCACCAGCTCCCCATATCCAGCACCTGCACGCAAAATGGTGTCAGATGGAGTCTGGCACAATTTTGGCATACCGGTGGCCTAATGCGAGAAGGAGGGTACTCCACTGACTAGAGCAGCGTGGAGCTTGGGCTTAGACCCAAGCCGGATGCAGAACAAGGAGCGACACAACCCAGCGGGAGCCAAATTAATGTCTCAGGTGGTCGGACATGCATTCCAACCACTATCCCTACTATACATTTGGAACCCTCCATAGCCCCCCCCCCCCCTTGAGGAACACACACTTTGGGCTTTCACCCCAAGCCTCCCTTAGTATCAGGAGTTAGTCTCTGGGACAAGCTTGAAACTTACTAAATATGGAATGGCACTAGATTGCGAATTTGGACACGGGACGAACACCATTGTATTCGGGCCAATCTCTACATTCCGTAGATATGCCAAATGAGTTAATCTAGACACTTTCCATAAATAGTATTTGGGACCGAAATGAGACCAACACAAAGAGTGTGATAGCGAGGGTGTTTGGCAGACACGGTAAGCTATCATCTAGCGATATTGAGGGACTAGTCTCAATAAGCGAGGGTTCTTGTTACTAGCAAGTGCAAGACAAAACGAGACGGGAACTCCTTACCGGGCTAAGTATGCTTAGCTAATAGCACGTAGGAATTCCGTCCTTATGCTCATCCGGTCTAAATACACTTGAAATGCCCAGTTAACTCCACTAGCACAAGAGGGGCTACTAAAGGGATCCAATTGTACCGATCTCCTGCCGTCACGGTAGTATGGAAAGAGTGCCCGTAACGACTGGCCGACAAGTATCTTTCGATACCCGAAGTCACATTCGCGACACAAACTCTGGGGGGTTTGGTGAGCTCCAAAAGTATAGTAGGGGGAGGACTGTAGTGGAGCCAGTTTGGCCAGGAAAGGCCAGTTTGGCCCAGGAAGGCTGTACCCAGTGTTGGGTGATGAGCTGCCCATTGGGATGTCCAAGACTAAAATGAACACGGACCGACAAGTAGGGTAGCTTGGTAAAGTGTTCAAGAGCTGGCTCTAGTTCCCCCGAGAAATCGACTGGCCGATGCTCCTAGTCCAAGTGTGGGTGGCACTACCTATTTGGATACTTGGTGTGGCTCAATGGAACCTTGCTCTAAGCCCATGGCTAGAGCACCTAAAGGCGGAAGGCGGGGAGAGTACCCATGAGGCCCATGTAGGGCCACGGTATTCCGAAATGTTGTCCCAAAGTCCTAGACTGTGGAAAGGAAGAGGAGTAGCCCTCTGGTGTGGTGACCAAGGACACAGTCACACGGTGAGGAAGTCTTAGAGGACAGTGAGACTTAGTGGTCGGGCCCATGGGCTTGATCCAGTGGCAATGTTAGCGAACACGGCCAAGGAGAAAAAAGGACTTGGTGGGGACCAAAAAGGAGATATTAGGGAAGGCTATTCCCCATGTCTGTGGGCATCCTAAGGATGCTAAAGAGTGGATCTGGGATGACCATTCATGGACGGATGGCCCAGTCTTGGAGAGACGGGATTGCAATGTAGGTGGTGTTGGACCACCGATGTGACCAAGATGAATGGGCATGGCCTAGCATAATGGGCTGGTATGTTGGTGGTGCCTTGGGGTGTTAGTCATGGGACTGGACATATGGAGCACTTGGACCAAGTGCAAAGGTTGAGTGGCAGGGATGCCATTCTCGGGGCTAGCAAGCCCTAAGTCCTGAATGGGACTTATGGAGGTTGTGAATAAGACTCCTCCAAGTGGTTGGAGGTGCAGTTAAGTGACTAAAGTAGAATGGAAAAATTAGTCGCTTACAACTTGGCTGAATGACTTAAGTGGAGTCAAGAATTGGTCTTAAAGGACTGATGGAAACATTTGGATTGAAGTGTGTTATGCCCCACGAAGGATGGGGAGGATCATAAGATCTAAGTATGAGAACAGTGGGTATTTCATGGGTGGTAGAATGTGCCATACTAAAGTTGTGGGAAAGGTGTTCCCAGAAGAAGTAACTTTGGTGCAGAGTTGTGTGCGAACATTATGGTGTAGTGCTAACGGATAGTTGGCATGAGAAACGACTTGGTTGGTCTTGGCAAAGACCTAGATACAAGTGCAAAGTGTCATAAAGGCAAACTCATGTAGCCGATGGTGTGGAGACACCAAATAGGCTAAGGTGTGATACCTTCAGGTTATGTTGATGGGTTTATGAGAACCCCTTGCCAAGGGAATCCCAATGGAAATAGGAATGGCATAGCCTAAGCTGGAAGGCATGTGGTAGAGTGTGGTGACTCAGATAATGATGGAGGTGTGGAAGCACCAGCAATGAGTTGTAGGACTTGACAACTATGAGGCAACTAAGTAGGAGGTGCAAGATAATTGGTTAAACGGGTAGAAGGTAGCTACCCAAGACTTCTTAAAGTGAAACATACCCTTATCGGGGATAAGTTGTTTATGTTGTGATATAGTAAGTCAATGTCGTAAAAGGAAATGCTCATTGTCAAAGAAGCCATCATTGGGACACCCAAGCACTCTAGAACACCAAGAGGGGGTAATGGATAATGCTCAAAGGACAAAGTCCCTAGTGAATGATGGATAGGAGGTGCTATCCAAATGTCCAAGGTTGCAGAGACGGGAGAAGTCCGTCTACCCAAATTGGACAAAGCCAAAAAGGGATTTTGGCAAGGTTAATCATGGGCATATAAAGGCCCATGAGTAGCAACGTTAATTCCGGTGTGTGGGATTACAAGGTGAGCATACTTGGATTGAGGAACCACTCTCGAGGCTATCGGGTAGGTTCATCCCTATGAATACTTGTTAAGGCATGGTAGAAAGTGCAAAGCTATCCTCTTAGTCTGGAGGAGAATAATTGAAGGAAACATATGAGGCCAAAAAACAAAGTAGTAAAGGGATGGAACCAAACCATAAGAATCGACGGGGATAACCGAGGGCGGTTATACAAGTTGGGAGTGGAGAATCAAGAGGGTGCTCGAAGATGTTGTTACTAGCAACCGCAATGCCATGGAGAGTCTAAAATGTGAAATTATTCATGTTAAACCATATAGTGACTAGGGAGCTTGCAAAGGAGAAACCTTAGCGAGCTAAGAAACAAGAGTTCCTTGAAGGTTCCCGAAGACAATTCTAGGTAGATAAGTACCTAGAAAGCCAAGTGTAAATGGTTCTTAGAGCACGCGAAATCAGAGTGGCGCAGCAGAAGTGTGGTCTTGAAATTAGCTATGAGGTGAGACTATCAAGGTTGGGGAAGTAGTTCCCGAGTGTTCAAAGAGAGGGCTTTGAACAAAAGTCAATGGTCAAGGACTTTCACGCTTATGCAGGAACCATGTTACAGTGGTCGGAGGACTTGCCAAGCGAGATTGGCAAGTTGGGGGAACAAATACCCTAGTTGAAGGTGATAACTTCAAAAAAGGTGGGCCATGGGGCCGAGCATGGAGGAGTCCATGCAAGATCACAGACTTGTCAAGCGAGAGGACTTGGCAGTGCGGAGGAACTAGGTTCCTAAGCTGTGATTTGTAGTGCACTTGAAGTACATATTGGTGCATCGGTGTGGGGGTCACGCCAGGCATCCTGTGCGATGCCATCCATAGATGCATATACGGAGGTTGGGTTCGAGTCCCGACCCTTTAGTGCTTGGGTTTGAGTCCCAAATCACTAGGGCGTGGTGATGGTTTGGAATATGAGGACACTTATTTTTTGGTGGTCATGGACTCTCAGTGAGGAGACTGGTTTGGGCACACTGCCAAGCGAGGGATGCCTCAAAGTTGTGATACATGGTTAGATTGCTCAGCGTGAAAGCTCGGCATATCCAACTTGAACACTTTGGTGCAAGTGGCACTAAGGACGTGGTGAATGAGATGGGGACACCCAGTCTTAGCTGCTATGGACCCTTGGCTGGAAGGGCTGGCTTGGGTGCACTGCCAAGTGTGGGGGATGCCCCCGGGGTCATGGTCAACAACTTAAAGGTCTGGAAGACCTAGTACCTATTGGCAAACCTGTTAAAGTGCCAAGGTTAGATCACTAAGTGGTCTTATGGCTAAAACAAGGATAAGGTCCTTGTGAGGTTATGGGATAAAGTTCCTAGTTCAAAAGTGTTGATTTGAACTATTGATGATAGTGGCTTGGTCAAGGTGACCAAGTGGGAAGAACACCTAAGAATGTCAATGCGATGGCATAGTAAGTCTGAGGAAAGTAGTCTCTATAAAAGATCCAAAGGAGGGTCTCAAAACTTAGGCCTTGGATAGAGCCCACAGCAGAAAATGTTAAAGAGACATACTAGGGGTTAACACCCTTTGGACTTGGCAAAACAAAGTGTTTGCTATGGAACCAAAAGGATACCTCGAAAATGGAAGTAGTAATTCTATGTTGTTGGGTGCAACAATCACGGATAGGAGCAAAAGACTAGTGGCTAAGAAAAGAGCCATGGGAATCAGGGGAAAGAATCCAAAAAGGCAAAATTAGGCCAAGAACACTAATGTGTTGGGTGTTAACCAATTGTGAGAAAGACAATGTGTTTCCAAGGATGGATTCTTAATTGCTCCAATTTGGTGAAAGCGGAAGCTCCAAGGCAAGGAGCGATAAGGTAGCCAAATAATAGGGCCATAAACAACCCTAGCACAAATTATGATAACTGGAACTTAGTGCCCAAGGTGGCACAAAATAGAAGAGAGGACAGTGGTGCCCTCAAGTAGAGAACTTCCTAGGATGGGGAAGTGGAGTTGCACAATATGTGCAATGCAAGGTATTGGAAACACCTAGGAAATTGACTTAAAGAAGTCAAAAGTGAAAGTTCCAAAGTGCAAAGCTTATAACGATGTAAACTAAAACTACTCGAGAAGGAGTAGTGGGATTCAGATAGAGATGGTGTCTCTAACAGATTTAGCAAGAACTAAACCAGTAAAAGGAGAGAACCACCACAAGTGGTCTAATCAGTCTCTAAGTTGGAGAGACTATACTCCTTAGAGGATGGGGAAGGCATGGTGAGCCTTCAATATCAAACCATTGACAAATATTGGCGAGGGGCCAAGGATGAAAATGGTAATACAAGTTGGTATTACTTTATAAAATAGTTTATCGTTTGATGAGGACATCAAACTTTGTCTATGGGTGGTGGAGTTGTGAGACACAAAATCCCTAGGCCCCAAAGTGGAGCCGGAAGGGTGCCATGAGGTGGTGGCCGAAGCGAAAACAAAACAAGCGTAACACGTTTGGACTAAAAGCTCCGACTTGAAAGGTCAAGAGTGGGAGTGGAACTCCCAACAAAGTGCTCAAGGAACGAGCACGAAGCGAGCAATAAGTGAGGCCCCAAAAAGGGACCCAAAAGGACTAACACATAACATTTGGAAGTGTCCGAGATGGACCCGAGTTGGAGTCCAAAGTGGAGTCCGAAATGGAGTCCGAGAAGGACCCCGAGATGGAGTTTGAGGTGGAGTCCGAGGTGGACCCGAGATGGATCTGAGATTGAGTTTGAGACAGACACGAGATGGAGTCCGAGATGGACCCGAAGTGGAGTCCGAGATGGACCCGAAGTGGAGTCCGAGATGGAGTCTGAGGTGGAGTCCGAGGTGGACCCGAGATGGATCCAAGATTGAGTCCGAGACGGACCCGAGATGGAGTCTGAGATGGACCCGAGATGGAGTCCGAGATGGACCCGAGATGGAGTCTGAGATGTAGTCCGAGATGGAGTCCGAGATGGACCCGAGATGGAGTACAAGATGGAGTCCGAGATGGAGTCCGAAATCAAGACCGAGACCGAGACCGGGACCGAGACCGGGACCAAGACCAAGACTGAGACCGAGACCGAGACCGAGACCAAGGTCGAGGCCGAGACCGAGCCCAAGCCCAAGTCCGAGTCCGAGTCCGAGTCCGAGTCCGAATCCGAGTCTAAGAGGGTGAAAGCCCAAAGTGTTTGTCTCCCAGACCCTGGGGGGTTTGGTGAGCTCTAAAAGTATAGTAGGGGGAGGATTGTAGTGGGCCAGGAAAGGCCAGTTTAGCCCAGGAAGGCTGTACCCAGTGTTGGGTGATGAGCTGCCCACTAGGATGTCTAAGACTAGAGTGAACACGGACCGACAAGCGGGGTAGTTTGGTAAAGTGTTCAAGAGCCAACTCTAGTTCCCCCGGGAGATTAACTAGTCGATGCTCCCAGTCCAAGTGTGGGTGGCACTACCTACTTGGATACCTAGTGTGGCTCAACGGAACCTTGCTCTAAGCCCATGGCTAGAGCACCTAAAGGTGGAAGGCGGGGAGAGTACCCATGACGTAGAGCCACAGTGTTCCGAAATGTTGTCCCAAAGTCCTAGACTGTGGAAAGGAAGAGGAGTAGCCCTCTGGTGTGGTGACCAAGGACACAGTCACACGGTGAGGAAGTCTTAGAGGACAGTGAGACTTAGTGGTTGGGCCCATAGGCTTGATTCAGTGGCAATGTTGGCAAATACGGCCAAGGAGAAAAAGGGACTTGGTGGGGACCGAAAAGGAGATATTGGGGAAGGTTATTCCCCATGTCTGTGGGCATCCTAAGGATGCTAAGGAGTGGATCTAGGATGACCATTCATGGACGGATGGCCCAGTCTTGGAGAGACGAGATTGCAATGCAGGTGGTGTTGGACCACCAATGTGACCAAGGTGAATGGGCATGGCCTAGCATAACGGGCTGGTATGTTGGTGGTGCCTTGGGGTGTCAGTCATAGGACTGGACACATGGAGCACTTGGACCAAGTGCAAAGTTTGAGTGGCATGGATGCCATTCTCGGGGCTAGCAAGCCCCAAGTCCTGAATGGGACTTATGGAAGTTATGAATGAGACTCCTCCAAGTGGTTGGAGGTGTGGTTAAGTGACTAAAGTAGAATGGAAAAATTAGTCACTTACACTAAGCCACACTCAAGATTCTTGCAAGCAACAAAATACTCTACTCTAAAGCATACTCTAAGAAATGCTGTTAAACACAAAGTCTCTAAAGGGTGGGGTGAGGCTTGGCCTAACCCTCACTCCCCCTACATATGATATAGCTTTGCTACCTCACAAGCCTTAATCCATGTCACCACCCTCACTACCTCTTTGATCATGAGTTTGATCCTTTACAAGTTTGTGTGGTATAAGCATTGAAACCATAAGAACAAATATAGCTTTGGTGTAAGAGGTTGGTACAGTAGTAATACCTTTAGTGTTGAGATCACCTTTGGGGAACAAATAAATTTAACCATAAGTTGTTAATTCTAAACCAGCCCTAGAGGTAAGGGAACAGGGGAACCCTAACCCTAGCTGCCCTAATTCTAGAGCACAAGCTAGGGTCATCCAAATCTCCTAGATCCCAGATCAGATTGAAGCATTGCTGAGGAGTGCTTCTGACCACTCCCTAGATGTCAGCCGTGAAGTCAAATTAAGAAAAAGAGTGAAAACTAAGCCAAAAGAGGAGAAAACAAGCCTATCCTTTGTTATAGCCACTCCGGCAAAGTTAATAAAGGACTAGTGATGCTAGCAATGTCCTTCTTCCTCGCCTCAATCATTCCCAAAACTCAATTCCCCCCTAGAACCAAAAGCCCCAAATTGCAAAGCTTGCAGACCCTAGCTGCCACCACAACTAGGGTGAGCAAGATCTCTAGATCCATGGCAAATCTCTCATTGTGCCATTGTAGGAGGATGTGAAGCTCCATTCCTACAGTGTTTCGTGGCAGTTTCACATGTCACAAAGTGTAGTAGATGGCTTCAAGTTTCACAGTGGAGTCACCTAGGAGGCAGATGGCCCATGGGTAGTGTCAGGGGTTCATGTTTGTGGTTTCACTAGTATCTCTAAGAGTGCACTCTTAATATTATTGTAGTCTCTATGGGGCAATGCAAACCACTCGCTCCTATATATAACCTAGGGCTTTTGGGCTAATCTAATATGCATGTTCATTTTTATATTCCATGAACTCACAACTTTAATTGTCCCTAAAGAATAATAATTGTGCTTTTTGTTTAGATTTAACTTTTGCATTGTCTAAATCTTCTTTAATTCCTATGGTTTTTTCATTTCTTCTCTTTTGTTTTTCATTTTCTTTTTTCTTTATGGTAGAATAATATACTCCTCTTTTGACTTTGAAGTAACAATTAGTGCAATTACTTAATGTTATATAGTTGTAGTTGACCAATTAAACTCAATTGATAATAGCATTTATGACATGTGATGCAATTCCTTTTATTCTTGCTATTAATCCTTGCATCCAGCTGAATTTATTTTGTGGGAATCTTAGGGATGATGTGTACCATTAGTTTAATCACTTTACAATGATTGCTATATATCATTCTTGGGATGCATAAATTCCCTATATATCTCCAAGGGATAGCATTGCAATAGTAAAATAGTTTGAACATAGCCACTCGTGTGGTTGGAGCCTTCTCTCAAAGGTCTTTAAGTATACATTTTGACATATTGGCAACCATGATGATGCCTTTTAGCAATTGTATTATCTCTGTCAAAGGCTATCTAAGTCAATTATGCAATTTCATATTTGTTTTTAGAGTTTCTTGCTTCATGCACAGCCAAATATGTTGGAGCCAATCAAGTTGGGTATATTATGGCTCATTTCATTAAAATCTTATAGGACTTGTACATACATTTGGCTCAACCACCTTTGATGTTCTTTAACTAACACAACACTATGAGATATCATCTTTTTCACTTGTAGCTATATGTGTTTTAACTTCACTTCCTGTGGGAAATGATCTTATTTCAATGCTACTACTACCTATATTCAAAGATAGGACAAGGATGTGGACTATAATGTTTATTGCAATGCATAAGATGAGTTTGGCCATAAATATTAACATTATTAACATTTACCATATTGGCATCCTTCATTTCATGAGTGGTGACTTTGATATCAATTATATCCTATTAGTGTTTTTGTAGTAGAAGTTCTTTACATTGAGATTTTTTTGAGAAATAAGGAGTCATACAAATAGTAGCGGGACCTTGGGCAAATAAATTAATGTCCCTTATTCTTCTTTTAGGAATACCATCAAAAGGGTTTACTTAGCACCACTTCATTTAATATTTATTTTTCAACTTTAATTTTATAACAATAAGCCCATTATTATCCTTTTCATATTGGTTGATATAGATTTGAATTTATCTTAAGCTCAATTTGTTTCCATATTTACCTTGTATCATGTGGCAAAGTTAGTCTTCATTCTCTATAGCAATAACTATATACATGTGTGTGTATAAGATGAAACAGACCTAATTGTATATATGGGTGATTTTGAACTTGAGCTTCAAGCATTGTAGTTAAGCTTTTAACCTCATCTTTGGTATAGATTAATTGCAATATAATCATGCCAAATGTTACTTTGAGGTTTTTTTTCCTTCTCTCATACTCTTTCATATCTCTTATATTCTTTTCACTTCTATTTCACTTGGTACTTTTGTTTTTACTTTTTCCATCAATTTTATTTCCCCATTACTTCCTACTATGTTTTTTTCTTGTTATTTATTCCCTTTCCAGATCCTTCAAATAGTCTTTATGCTGTGGTGGTTGACCAACTTAAACAGAAGTATGCCAATTTATTTGATTTTGACTTGTTATTTAGGGCCAAGATTGCAACATGTCATCCTATTCTAGTTAGTGATACTCTAATTAAGATTTCTATTTAGCATCTATCACTAAAGGAGATCAATATTTTACTAATAAATGTCCAAAAGATGTTGGAGAAAGGTGTTATCTAAATGTCTCAAAGTCCTTAGGCATATGAACTTCATTTTGTGATAAATCTTAATAAAAGTATTTACTTCAACATTGACTATTATTTGTTAAATGATGTAACAATATCAAATGTATACCCTTTTCCCTATAATGTTAATCTTTTAGATTGTTTAGGGTAAAGTTGTTAGTTCACCAAATTTGATCTTGCTTCTAGGTACAGGAAAATTGTTATAAATGTGACTTCGGGTATCAAAAGACTTGTTAGCCAATCCTTATTGTGACTTGTCAGCCAGTTTTTATAGATAGCTAAACTTCTGTGCTAAATGGTAACTTACTATATCTACCAAGACACCCTTACTCTTGTATTGATTTCATTTGGTCCTATTAGCTATTTATGAAAAGTGTATAGATGGATGGGGGGGTGGAGATAGGTTTCCAAATGTATAGTAGGAATAGTGGTTGCCATGCTGCTCTAATTGGTGGGGTGCCCTTCTCCTTGTGTTAGGCCACTAGTATGCTAAAATTGTGTCAAATATTATTTGACAACATTTTGCATGCAAAAGCTAGATATAGAAAGTCAATACTCATAAAGGATATTGAGTGTGTATCAAACCCTCATTTTGTAGAGCAATAGGCTTAAAGTTTGACTTCAAATTTAGGTGTGCTACACAAATGTTGATGGTTGAGGAAGATATTCTCAAGACCAACTTCGTACCCTATTTAGTTTAGTTTTGGCAATGCCGTTTGAATTGAATAGCACTCTAGCAACATTTTAGTAAATAATGAATGAGATTCTTTACAATATGCCAAAGATGACTATAGATTTTATTTATGATGTCTTGATCCACTAAGAGGGAATATAGGAGGAATAAGCTACAAGAACTTAGTTTGAAGCTAAAGTGGTCAAAATGCCTATTCCATTACCTCAATAGCATTTTGGTCAGTGTCCCTAAACCTTAAATTGCTACTAGATACTTTTTCTTTGTTATACAAATATTCCAGTTTAAGAACATTGACTGAACTGCTATTGGGGCAATGGAACATGCATTTTAACCACTTTAGTTTCAAACCAATTTCACATAGCTGATCTAACACCTTATTTATCCTACTCCAAATGCTAAACCAATTTAAGGTTAGCATCCCTATGCAACAATTTTGTCAATGTCATCCTTTTGTATATATCAGCTATATAATGCAACTAGAAAGTGAACTACTCCACAATAAAAAAGTGTTTAGCAATACTTTAAGGTTTTAAGAAGCTTCATACATATTTACATGGTTCTTGAATGTTGGTGATTATATGGCAATCACTTCATTATTAAAGTAGAGTAACTTAGTTTATTGTATTGCTTGGTGGGTTTTATAGTTTTAGATATATAACTTTAAGGTTGTTTATCACTTAGGGAGTCTATGACTAATGCTAATACACTATTTTGAGCTCCTCTCCCTTCTTTGCTCTTTTCTTATGTTCTTAACAAGTTTATTGTTTTAACATTAGTGAATTTTCTAGATGAGAATGTTATACCATTAGTAATATTTAGTGTTTATAAGATGTAAAGTTAGATTTACCTTCTTTTGATGAAGTTTGTGAGGCTTAAAAAGTTAAGCCCTAAATTCCAAAACATGCTGATGGGTTTGAGAATCATGCATCACTTATTGATGGTTTACTATTTTAATATTTACATTCTCAATATTGCCTTAAGAATGATATTCTTTATTTTGTGGGGATTGAATCTAATTACTATTTATGGTTAGTGGTGCCTTTGATCTTTATTTCATACTTTTTCCTCTTTTACTTTGACTCTTCTATTCTAGGCAAATATATAAGACATTGCCATGTGATTGAGAAGCTAGAGATGCAACATAATTTATCTGATATATGCATAGATATATTTGGTGCCATGTTTATAATACTCACCCTTGTGCTGTGAAAGGACAATTAGAGTTAATTGTAATTTTTTATCTATTTGAGCTAATAACATTTGATCTAGGGCTCTTTCCACAGTCAACTGTTGACAATGAGTACATCATTATTGCTTTTGACTACTTGATTCAATGGGTGGAAGTTGGTAATTTTACTAGTGCATTTACGACTATTGTTAAATACTTCCTATGGTGTTCCAACATTATTGTCTAAAGAAGATTCTCTCAAATAATGGTTTCATATTTATGGGTGAAGTATTTCACTTCTTGATGTCTTAGTTGGGGATATACCACACTTTCGCAAGTGTTTATGATCAATAGATGGATGGTTTGGGTGAATGTTTTGTTTATACGTTCAAAAGGATAATTACAAAGTATATGAAGTTTTAACATTCAAACTAAGATGATTATTTGCCATGTCTTTGGTTTATATATGTTATAGGGGTAAAAGTTCCATTAATGCTTCAATATATAAACTCTTATTTGGTCACAATTTGATATTGTTAATGGAGTTGAGTTTAATATTGCAATTGTCATAAATTGCTAATGTTAAATTCTTTGATCAGTATTAAATAAGCATTCTTTCACTAGTTTGAGTGGAGTCTATCAAAGACTTGGGCTACATACAAATAGGACAATAGTGGTGTTACAACTTTCAGTTACAAGGAATAAAGTAGATAATTTAATATTAGTTTCTTATAATATGTGTTTTGTCTATAAGGCTTTTTGCTCAATGGAAGGCACTATATTGAATGTTGCAACAAGTTGGACTACAAGTTTATAAAATTTGACACATCATTCAATAAGTTGATCCTCTAGAAATTGTGTATCTAAAGTGGTTGAAGTAGTTTGTACAAAGGGATTAAGAACAAGTTAAACCACCTATAAATCCTCCTTTTGATGTTACTCCTGACCCATTAACCATAAGACCCTAATTGCTTTCCATCTTTTCAAGAGGGGGGTTTAAAAAAAAAAAAAATTTTAGATTAACCCATATACAAAAGCAATCAAATATTTATCAAAATCTTATAACACTTATATTAATATACAATATTATAGCTATGCACCTAACCTCATATCTTCCATCTCTATATTCTATACACTCATAAATGGTATATAAATATATACACTAGTGAAATTTTGGTAAAGGCAACACTAGAAGCTTCTTCATTAATCTTTTTAGTTAGTATTAAAGAAAGAGCTAGAAATATTTCGAAATTATATATTCTAGTATTAAATTTATAATTTATAATTATAATTATAGTAATAATTTAATTTGTAACATATAATTATTTTAATAATAAAAATTATTAAAGTAAGAATATTTAAATAAATAATTTTTTTAATTTACATTTGGAAGAATATAGAATTTAAAACTTTTAAATTTTCATATACAATTATTTAAAAGTATTTAGTAATTATTGAATAATTTTTCTTTTAGAAATTATTATTTTTTAAAAAAAGTAATAATACAATATCATAAATCCTTCTAACATGTTATGTTTTAAAAATTCATAACTGTTTATTTAATATAAAAGTTTGCTAATCTATTTAATGGTCTTAAAAATATGTGTACTAGTGTTTGCTTTTATAAATGTTGTATATGGAGTAAATATAGACTGGGGGGAAAAAGAAGTTCTTAGTGAACAAGATATTCAATTCATAATTGATCAAGGTTTTTTAAATTTAACAAGTAATTTAACTAATTATGGTAATTATCCAGCAAATTATAAAGATGCAAGATTGGTTGATACTAGTAAAGGTGCTGTTTTTGTAAGGATTGAATGTTTAGGAGATAATTGTAAATCTGGCAAATCAACAAATAAACAAGTGATTGGATCAAGAATAAAATCTGGAATAAAATATACAATAAATGAATATAAATCACTATTATTGTCACAGCGAGCAGATAAATGTAAAATAACATTAACAAAATATATAATTGAGTACAGTCTTCAATTTTTGTGGACTCCTCAATTACAAAATACAAAGGCATTTCCATTTCTTCATAAAGATATTCATTCTAGGCAAGATTGTGATACAAGTTTAACCACTTTAAATGCTGGTTTTCGAGAATTTTATTTATATAAAGGAAACTTCTTAAAATCATCTAATGGTAGAAATATATTATATTTGAAATCAAATTGTCAACTTGTAGTTTTTTCATGTAAAAATCTTTTATGGCAATCTGAAAAAATTTTCTTTTATGAAGGCAATTGTGTACTTATTTTACAAATTGATGGAAATCTTGTTATATATACTGACACAAAGAAAGTTTTATGGTCTATAAACAAATATTGCAAGAAATGCATTTCTCTTACATATCTTCTTCTTTAAGATATTTGTGACTTTGTCATTTATGAAGCTTCAGCTCCAAATAATAGCTGGTGGAGAATAAAACTTAGCAATCATATAGGTTGTTTCAAATTTAGAGTCTCTTAAAATTGTAGAATATTAAACTATTTTGAGAAAATGAATTCCTATTCTAAGCCCACTCTCTAGTTCCACTACCACATTTTTGAAAAAAGAATTAAAGTTTGAACTTTTGTCTAATTTTTTAAATTAACAATTTTTATTTCACCTAACTATAAATTACTGGATTTTTCCATTTTATCATAAATTAGTGGAAAAATAAAATCTTAGGAAAAAAGGTGGATTTGGATGAGTCTCGGCCCAATGACCTATTTATATGGATTTACTTTTACTTTGAAGGTCTCTACCACTAGGCATTTGTGTTTAGCTGGTGAATACTTCTTAGACTTAGCAAAATAAAGTCTTTATTGTGAAATAAGAAAACACTCCAAGGACGAAGGTGGTAATTTTATGTTTCTTAATGCAATGACCCAAAAAGGAAGTCAAAATGCCTAGTACAGTGTCGCATATGTGCTTATAGGTATCGAAAGTTACTTGTCAGCAAGTTCTTTTAGATATTCTTCTTTTATTGCACAATGGTAGAAGATTAATATTGCTAAACCTTTTATCAATTTTTGCCCAAGTTAGTTGAAAAACTAATCTTTACATGTGCACTTGGTTAAAAGAGCATAAGGATGGAATTTCTAAGTGCTATTAGGCAAGCATATTTGATCCAATTAGAAAAACTCATTCCTTAGTTTACACTTATTAGTGTTGGGAACCTCTATGAAATTGAGCTTTATCCCTTAATACTCACTAAATAATAATTTATCATATTCGCTAAGACACCTTCGCTATTATTCTAATCATGTTACTCCTTGGTTATATGCTCAGGAGTTATTCTGTGCTCCAGTTCCTTCACTTCTTGGTTGTATGCATATGTGTCTAAGAGTTTAAGTTTTGCTCTATAATTATCCTATGGTATTAGGGCATGGCCATTTAGAAAGTGTGAGAGGGAGAGAGAATATTTCAATTTCTAAAATATTCTTTATGCTCCTTGTATAAAACCTTTGCCCCACAAAGGCAAAAGAAGGGGAAGTTTGGAGAGCATTGGATCATTTTCTTGTGTTTGAGTGAGTGTCAGGGGAGTGTCCTTCATTCCCCCTGGTGTGACGTGCATCAGTTTCTACAGCATTATTTATCTCTTTTCCTTTTGGCTGCGGACTTTGAGGAGTGATTTCTTGTTTGTCTTGCAATGAATTTGCTTGATCTTATATGCATTGGAGACTAGAACTCTTCTTTCTGGCAAGGTATGACACTCATCAAACTGTGTAGTATTTGAGGAAATACAATGTTTTTTAGCTGTGAATAGTTTGGGGTTTCTCCTTTCTTGCCTAGATTCTTGGTTTAATCTCTCAAAATGGTGCATTTGGGTTTATAAATCTAGCTTAGATCTACAAATAGAGGTGATTTTTGGTGCTAGACTTGAGAGAATTCATGGCATGCAAAAGGATTTTCTTCTTTAGTTAAATAGGAGCATCTTTGCAACAAGAATTCGTGCTTCTTTAAGCTTTGTTCTGAATGCTGTTTATTTTCAGAGGTGTTTTTTGTAGCACACTTTATCTCTCTCCCCTTAAGCCAACTGGAAAAGGGGCAATTGCTTGATGAGAGAGTCTTTAGTGGCTATTTTATCCCTATATATCCCCCAAAGTTCCAAGGATTTATAATGACAATATATCTAAATCTCATCCTATGATCACATGCGCTACACTCACCCCCTTTGAGAGATGTCAATGTCCTCATTGACTATTGACTAACAACCCCTACTGAGCCAAGAGGAACCAGCACCTCCATTTTTGCATTGAATCTACCAATCCTTCCATTGTGTAAACTAGCTATTCCATGTGAGGCAATTAGTCATCCACCCGTACCATAATCCCACGGTGGATACCTTCGTCCGTGGATACTCCACACAAAAGGATTGTGTAAACTAACTATTCCATGTGAGGTAATTAGTCATCCACCCGTACCATAATCCCACGGTGGATACCTTCGTCCGTGGATACTCCACACAAAAGGAAGGACATACGCATGGATGCCCAATATATACGATTTTAATATTTTTTTTTAGGGGTAGGAATATACCTTGCTCAAGGGTATATTATATTTTTAAGTAGCCACTAATCAATGGGAATTGAACCCATGCCATTTGCTCCGATACCACATATAGCGCACTTTATTTTTCTCCCCTTAAGCCAACTGGAAAAGGGGCAATTGTTTGATGAGAGAGCCCTTAATGGCTATTTTATCCCCATATATCTCCCAAGGTTCCAAGGATCCATAGTGACAATATATCCAAATCTCATCCCATATCACATGCGCTACATTTTTTGTCCTAGGATTTCTAAAAATACTAACAACTCCCTAGTATTAATTTAGATTGGTAACATGCAGATGTTTTTCCACAATATTGGTGTTTTAGGCTATCTTTTATTGGATTTTGCAGAATATTGAGGTGTTTTCATCACAAATTCTTGGAATTTTGTGGTAGATGGGGCTAAGTTTTTTCTAACGAGCCTACATACAATTAAAATGGTGAAGCATCAAAACTAAGGTACTTATTTTTCTTTTTTGGGCTAAACTTTAATGTGGGTTTCTTAGGAAAGAAGCAATTTTTCCTATATATGTGCTTTAGGGTGTGTTTTGGAATGTTGAGGGAACTGCACTAAAGCAAATTTACCACTTAGCCTACATTTCTTTCCATTTTCAAACTTGCTTTTCTTTGTCATTGGCATTTTGGGCAACTTTGAGCAATTTACAGATGAGGCAAAGGGTTCTAGGCGATTGATTTTGGCCAAAGACTCTTCTTTCTGTGCTTTGGAGAAGTTTACAAAATTATTACTCCTATCAATTCAATTACCTTGACTGGGCATTTGCAATATTTAGGGTATTTGATGTCGGTATGGATTAGGCGTGTGGCAAATTGGTGCCTTGTTACCATACCTCAAAACCCTAAGGTACAAAGTAACTTTCTAGCATTTAGAGGCAGCTTAAGTGCAAAACAACACCTTCTCAAGCCAAGTCTTCTTCATCTTCAGCAAATTCCAACCACTTAGATCTATGAGCTACAAAAAAATTTCCCTCATAATGGTAAGGAGTGGTTAAAGGATGGCCACATATGGAATGGATGACTTATTTTTTAGTGATAGTGAGCATTGAAATAGTGAAATGAATATAACTTTAGTGTAAGAGACTAGCATGTCAATGGTATCTATAATGTTAGGATAAATGTTCAAATGATCAAAGGTGTGGGTAGTTTATAATTTGGTATCAAAGCTTTTAACTTATAAATATATCACCACTTAATTTAACAACTTTGGGATCTTGTAATGGATTTTATGTGATCAATATGGAAGGGTAATATAGCTAGAGAAGCAACCAAGAAAAATGGGGGCTCTTGTGATGGAATTCTCAGGACATTTCATTGAAGAAATCACAACTTGAAAAATTTTACAAACAAGATTTTGGTGGCCAACAATTTGATACAACTCAATCAAATTCTGTCAAGAATGCAATATTTGTCAACAAACCAAGTATGCACCAAAGAAGCAAACTCAAGAACTTCATCCAACAGCTCCACTTGAACCTTTTCAACGATGGGGACTTGACTTTATCAGACAATTCACAACAAGCTTCAAGTGAAACAAGTACATTTTGATCGTAATAGAATACATGATAAAATGGGCCAAAGCTCAACTTATGAAGACTGTGACAGTAAAGAACACAATAAAGTTCATTTATGAAAACATCATCACAAAATACAAACTACCTCAAGAACTCGTCATGGATTGAGGAACACATTTCATCAATGAAACTATCAAGATTCTGACAAGAACTCACAATCAAGCACAAAGCTTTAACAGCGTACTACCCTCAAGTCAATGGTCAAGTAGAGTCTACAAACAAGACACTCAAAAACATCCTCACAAAAATCATGAATACAAATAAAAAAGACACAAGGTTTCAACAAATTTGACACCATTTAAGCTCGCCTATGGCCTTGAAGCTTTGACGCCACTTGAATACATCATTCCATCACTACGAATAAAATCAACTAAGAAGAATCGATCAAGAGAAGACTAGCCATGCTAGAACAACTTGACGAATGAAGATTACAAACAATTTGGACACTTAAAGCCATTCAAGCTCAAAGAAAAGTCAATCACAATAGAGAGACAAGACTGAAGAAAAGTGAAGAATTCAAGATCAATGACCAAGTACTTTGGTTTTGAGGAAACATTGAAAAAATTGGCTCTAAAGTGAAGTCAAGATGGGAAAGACTATTCTTCATCCAAGAATTCAAGGCCCCAGAAACAGCAACTATTACAACACTTGACAGTGAACACCTTCATACCATCAACCTCAACAAACTCAAGAAATACAAAGAGCCCAACACCAACTTAATCAACAGCAAACTCAAGATGAACCAAGGAAATCAACATAACAACTCTCAAGTTCAAAAATCTGAAGACCAAAGAATTGAAGAAACAGAAAAAAAATAAACTCCAAAAACTCAAGAGTTCAAGAATCAACATGTTCAATAAAACAACAACATAAAAAATTCCAAGAATCGGAAGACTCACGAAAAACAACCCAAGCAATCAACACTGCAAGAAATCGCAAAGAAATGCCATCAAAAACAACACTACAATGCAAAATTCAAGAAAGAGTCGGCTTTACCCTAGTGATGTGCCGAGATCAGGATGAAGCTCTCTGGTATCAGGATATGGCAGTGCGGAAGGATCCAGCACGCATGCTCACCAAGGAGTTTTACGTTGATGAGAGCCCCATCGGCGCGAGAGAAAAGGTTTAGGGTTTAGGGTTATTCCTTGCAATCCAGATTGGACAAGAACAAGTGAGCTTGACAAATGTCGAAGAAGTGCAAGGCTGCATCTGCAACTCCAACAAAAAAAGTTCCATTGACACCGAAAACAAAGAAGTAGGCATCTCCATCAAAGTCAACCCAATGAAGAGCAACACGTGACACAAAGACACCAGCGACTCAAGGATCAGAGTCGAAGGAGACTCAAACTCACACTCAGGCTCAGGCTGAAGATCAGGACCATGATCTTAAGCCTGTAACTGCTCCAACCACCTCAATGACAACGCCAAGAGCTCACTTGGAGCCAGCCAACCTAGTGCAAGAAGCAACACCAGTTCTTGCAAGCACACATCAGCATGCAGTGCAGCACTTAGCAGCAACAGCACCAAGTGAGAAGTCATCCGCACCAGCTGACAATGAGACGATGCCACACCATCGCGAGCACCACAGCAGGGAGCGCCCAGAGCAGGAAAGGCGCAGGGAACCAGAGCAGGAGCGATGACGCGAACCAGAGCTCCCACACCGTCTGCTAAGCACTGCATTTCTCCAGTTCCTTGATGAAGTCCAGCACCTCCAGCCAATGCCGAAAATGCCCATCCCAGCTGACTTTGCAAGACAATTCCACGATGACCAGATGAGCATCTTCATGCGACAGTGTCCAGGCGATGATCAACACAATTGTTTTCCAACCTCTTGACGCCAAGCTCAACAAGATCTAGAGCAACATCCTCCAGCTAAAGAAGAGTGTGTGAGGCAGCAGTGCATTCCAGGGAAGCATGTGTGTTGAGACACAGTGCATTAATGGAGAGCTCTCCAAGGAGAATGCTGAGCTGTGAAGCGAGCTGCACATCCTCAAGGCGAAGCAGCCAGTCACTTCGATGGAAGATGATGCAGAAAGCAAGCATGACAAAGAAGAAGACGCATTCCACAACAAGCTCGACAAACTCAAAGCTGACTGCCTAGGAACTCCAGGAGCACCAAAGAAGCCTGATGCCATGAAACACTAGGAGCACCGGGACAGATCTTTGTCCCGGTGTTCCATGGCATCAGGCTTCTTTGGTGCTCCTGGAGCCAGTCGTGGAGTCGTGGGAGAGTGAAGCACCATAGGTTCACATTTGCATTTAGAAGAATCATCCTAAGTCTCAAGGTCAGGAAGAAGTGGCAGTTGCCACCATGTAAGAGTAGTTAGGGGGCAAAGTTAGCACTCAAGCCCTATCCCCCATTCTCTTGTATTCCAGCCTACCATCAATGCATGCCCATCTAA
Organism: Selaginella moellendorffii; assembly: GCF_000143415.4. NCBI lineage: Eukaryota > Viridiplantae > Streptophyta > Lycopodiopsida > Selaginellales > Selaginellaceae > Selaginella > Selaginella moellendorffii. Next base: position 1,595,794 of record NW_003314294.1, on the reverse strand, counting down.
CCCATAAAGCTAGAAAATCTCCTTGTAGATAAGCTCAACCAATTGCTCCCCATCAATGAATTTTGTACATGGCAAGAAATGGGCCATCTTTGAAAAACGATCAACCACCACAAGCATTGTATCAAAACCTCAAGAAGGTGGAAGATTGGTAAGGAAATCCATGGAAATAGATTTCCAAGGCCTCGGAGCAACTAGAAGAGGATGAAAGAGACCATAAGGAGCATGGCAAGGCATCTTAGTCCCCTGACACATGTCGCAAGTACAAACAAAATGCTCCACATACTTACGCATATGGGGCCACCAAAACATCTGTTAGACCAACTCTAATGTTTTATGAAAGCCAAAGTGCCCAGTTGCTAGTGTGTTGTGACAAGCTTGAATAACACACAACTGCGCCTCATCATCTGGAACATAGATTTGAGCATGTTGATGCAGAAGGCCATCCCAAAACTGAAGGAACCGGAAATCAACATGCTGAGCTGGAGGAAGACTAGAAAAAATGGATTAGCAAGCATCATGAACAAACAGATCAATTGCATGAGCCACTTAGATTTGGGATTTGAGAAAAGGATCAAGAGGATCAGAGAATTGAGCAATGGAATTGATTTAAAAGTGAGAAGAATCAAAAAGGATTTATTGCTGCATGTTAAAAGCAGGTTCCTTTAGAGATGGAGTAAGATAACAGCATCAAGTGAGAGCATCAACCTTACCATTGGCTTTTCCTGGATGATGTGTAATCACAAGCTGGAAATGGGAAAGTGATTGTGCCCAATGAACCTAATGCATATTGAGGATGTGTGTTGAAGAGCAATATTGAAAGTTCTTATGATCACTGTAAACAATGGTCACATGAAGAGAACCTTCAAGGAAATGATGCCAAGCCTTGAAAGAGTCAACAATTGCAAGAATCTCCTTATTGAATATGTCATAATTGATCTTTGCAACTGTGTACTTTTGAGAATGAAAAGCAATCGGATGAGGCTTGCTATCAAATCCTTCTTGCGACAAACAACACCTAGTGCAAAATCCAAAGCATTTGCTTCCACATATAAGGCTTTGTGTTGTTCGGATGAATGAGAATTAGAGTTGAAGTGAACACAACTTTCAGAAGATTGAAGGAATTCTGAGTAGCAACAGACTATATAAAAGAAGTAGCTTTTGTGGTAAGTTGCATTAGAGGAAGCACAATTTTGAAGAAGTCATGAATGAAACTCCAATAGAAGTTCACAAATCGCCCTGGGGAATTGAATGGTTGATGCTCCCAATCCAAGCATGGGTGGCACTACCTACTTGGATACCAGACATAGCTCAATAGAACCTCACTCTAGCCCCATGGCTAGAGCACCCAAAGGTGGAAGTTAGGGAGAGTACCCATGAGGCTTACATGGGGCCACGGTGCTCCGAAATGTTGTCCCAAAGTCTTAGATTGTGGAAAGGAAGAGGAGCAGTCTTCTGGTGTAATGACTAAGAATATGGTTATTTAGTGAGGAAGTCCCAAAGGACAATGGGACTTAGTGGTCAGGCCTATAGGCCTTGACCTAGTGGCAGTATTAGTGAACACGGCCATAAACAGAAAAGGACTTAATGAGGATCGAAAAAGGGATATTGGGGAAGGTTGTCCCTATGTCTATGGGCATCCTAAGGATGTTAAGGTAGATCACAACCCCCTCCACTGTGTGATCAAGCTTCAAAGGAACAAAGGGACAACAGTCCGACGATCAATCATGAGAGCAACATTGTGAGACTCAATGGCGATTTGGCTAATACATGACACCCTCACGTAGGACAAGATGGGACTGATCCCAATGCTCTTGTCTTGCTCCCAGAAGCTCTAGGCACGCCAAAGGGATCTCAAAGGAGCAGTGATGAAGGACATGAGATTGGCTAGGCAGAAGGTGGTAGTAGCGCATAGGATGTTGCTAAACACACAAAATGAGAATAAGTGGCAAGTAGTACTAGATGAACAAGAAGCCGAGCTACATGACTTGGAGTACACAGCATGGAGCAAGGGCATCCGAGCCATGGAAGATGGATGGGCCCTAAATGAACACCTTCTTAACAAGGCTTTCTTTAGGGGAATTAGGCTAGTGACTGACTCTTCTCCCATCCTGGGATTGAAGCACAGTGACAAGAGGGTCGTCGAGGATCAACAAGGGATGCAACAGTTCACACAAGAGTTCTACCAAGTGCTATACATGGCCCAACAATGGACTCTAGAGAGGGAAAATGCGGCAGTGGAAGTGTTTCTTGTGTCCCTTCCCCAACATGTCCCCCATGAGTGGTATAACTCATTGAGGATGGACTTCACACTGGAGGAGCTTCAGGAAGCACTCAAGAAGCTCAACAATGACAGACAGTTAGGTATTGATGGCCTCTTGCTTGTTTTCTTTGAGGAGCACTGGGAGACTATAGGCCCGTTGCTACTGCAAGAATGGTGGGATGCTCAACATGATGGGGCCTTGCCTCACGAGATTCTTGAGGGCTAGATTGTGCTTATCCCAAAGAGGGGGGACTTGCAGGAGTTGAGGAATTGGAGGCCGATCACCATGCTCAACACATCTTACAAGGTCTACACCAAAGCAACAACCCTCAAGCTCCAAGCTGTTATACCATTGATCATCTGGGAATAGCAAACAGGTTTCGTTCTAGAGAGGCAAATTGCAAAAAATATCTGGATATACTTGCTGGCTCAAAGATGGGCAGAGATCTCCAATCAACAAACTGCAGCATGGCTACTGAACTTCGAGAAGGCCTATGATTGGGTGGATTGGAGGTTCCTTGAGAAGTGTATGCATACAATTGGCATCCTGAGAGAGATGGTTGCTAGGATCTCGTTACTATACCATGGAGCTGCAAGTAGAGTCACAATCAACAGTGAGATAGGACCAAGTTTTCATTTGGGATGCTTGATACACCAAAGGTGTCTGCTAGCACCCTATCTCTTTCTGGTTGTGGCAAAGGCCCTGGGCACGTTTCTAGTGGAAGGTGGGTGCATCAAAGGACTCACCCTGCCAGTTGTGAGACAACAACTTCCGGGAATGGCAAGGGTGACTCAGGAACTTCTAGATAGAGCATTTTTAGAAGACATAGCCTTGTTACTACTCACAACCAAGGGGAACCTGGATGTAGCTAAGAAGGCGCTAGAGACTTTCAACCTTGCAACTAGCGCAACAATCAATTGGAACAAATCAATGGGCATCAACTAGAGGAAGCCAAGCATCGAGTCCTAGGGCCAAGACATCGGCTTTTAGTGACTCAAATTAGGAGAGGACACCAGGTACTTGGGGATTCAGGTTGGTACCTGGTTTAGTGCAGCACTTCAGGATGACACCTTGCTCCGAAGGATACAATTGTCAATCCAGAAGTGGGCTCCTCGAAAACTCAATTTGCCAGCAAGAGTGGTTGTAGCTAGGAGCATTATCTTGCCCAGCATTTGGTACCACCTCTCAATCTGGCCTGTTCTTGAACGCACTCTCAAAAAGGTACACAATGGTTCATAAGTATGTGTGGCGGGGCACACTTGTCACAAGGAGGATCATGGCCAAGGTCGTGTGGCAATCCACAGCATGTCTACGAGTCCTAGGAGGACTTGAAGTTATCGATCCGAGCAACATGGCAAAGGCACTATGGTACAAAATCCTCCTTATGGGCCTTCAACCAGGTAACCAACCTTGGAGACTCATGTTTAGGCATAGTCTATTGGCAATCCAGCCTAGGCACAACACTGCAAGACCATGGGAGGAGGATCCATATTGGCTTTTTGCTGAAGGGCCGAAGCAAGTAGTCAAGGGTGGCATGTTGGTTCTCAGGTTGTAGAGCGAGTTTCCAATCAGTAGGGAAATGCCGGGGCAAGCAGAAGACTGGCTGAACCAGCCCTTATTCTTCAATGACCTCTTCAAAGTGGAAGATAGGATATTGGGCAAGGAAGACCACTACACAATCTAGAGAAAGCTGCATTGGAAAGGCTTCTGAACTCTCAAGCAACTAGTGGGCATTTTGGATAAGGATAGGAGGAAGACTACAAGGTGTATGCAGGTCTTTAACCCAAGATGATGGAGGAAAGTCCACCTCAATCTTCTTTTCATCATTAGAGTGGTGAGTGAGGTGAAGAAGGGGCAGCTTTAGCCTAGGTGTTGTTTCAAACCTGGAGACTTTATGGCTTTGCAATGGGATGTGGAGCCAGACAGGGAACAAGTTAGCTTGGGGGCCTGGACAAGTGTTTTTACAACCCCAACACTAGCTTGGGAGGATGGCAATGTGGAGGTGTGGTTCATTGTGTCTCTTGAACAGAATGTCATATGTCCTTTTTGGGTTATGAGAGGCAACATCCTGCTGCCAGCAGGAAATGAACAGGTCATGCCGATGGTGATGGATGACAAAGTCAAGGGCAGGATTCAAGTAGTATGACAGGCTCTGAAGCAATTGGTGGTGGTTCAATCGATAGCCACACTAAAGGGGGTTGGCATTCTCAGATGGTGGCGACAGCAATTCATCAAGGATCTGGATTGAGACTCAATAGCATGGAAACAAAGAGCGAGGAGCTTCTTCTTGTTTGAAGTCAAGGAAGCACAGAATGGTCTCTTGACCAGTAGGGAAGAGGCCCGAGGGGAGATCCCCAAGCTCTGGAAGAAATGGATCAAGCAAAGAGTCAAAGCAAATCAAATGGTGGACAACACGTTTATGTTCTAGAAACTACTGGTACAGGAGAAAGTCAAGGCCACCTCTTGGTTGGTGGCAAATAAGGGGTTGCCAGTAGGAAGAATGCCAATGATGCAAGGAGTGTGGTGAACTAGAGATAGTGTGACATGCACTATAGGAATATGACATGGTGAGAGAGGTATGGCAATAGATCTTAAAGGCGATGCAAGAATTGGGAGACATTCTGGAGTTCGAGGCTTGGAGCGGGGATATCCTCCACTAGTTTGAGGGAGCTAGAGGTCCAGCTAGAGGTCCAGCTAGAGGTCCAGCCATTGGTCCAGCTTGGAGGTGCGTTTGTTGTCATGGATGGCACAAATGGAACATATGAGTCTGGTGGGATGTGATAAGGGCTGAAGTCGGGATGTCAGTCTAGGAGGCGATGGGCCATAAGCGCTGGTCCATTTGGAGAGCGACAAAAGTGCAAGCACTTTGGGAGGCACGAAACCACTGTCACTTCAATGGGTAACAAATGAGGTGGCATCATAGTGGAGACTTACTCTTGCCACAGTGCATCTTCATTACACCATCCTGAAAGAGCAAGTGAAACTAAGGCAGCTAGAAGAGTGGAGGTCTAGGTAGCTCCCATACTTCGGCAAAATGGTAGGTGGCAAGATTTGCTAACAGTGGTAGCCCCTAGACTCTATTCTACACTTAGCTCAAGGGGGAGACTTGGACATTGACAGGATTTAAACGAGATGACCACATCCACTTCTGCTCCAGCACTTGGTCCAACTGTGACACAAGAGGATCACATAGAGTAGCTTATTGAGAGGGCAGCATGCCCAGTTTTTGTATTAGTCCCATTGGGACATGGGGAATATACATATACATTTATCGATCTCGCTAGATCGTAGCACCATGGGGGCGTGTCTTTAGTAAAAAATATTCTTATAATATCCAGGCACAATTCGTGCCTAAACCCTAAAAACCCTAAACCCTAAACCCTAAATCTGAAGGTTCGCATGTTAGGGTTTAGGGTTTAGGGTCTCAAAGTCGGTGGATCTTTCTCGTTATCATGCAAGGAACAATGGTGATTGCTGGCAACTGAGTTGTAACCATGAGCACTAGCAGCAGCTGGAATGAGCGTGCACTTCCAGGAGCTCCTCTGGCATAGTGGCTGCGAGTTCCCTGTCCATGTAGTTGGCCACCATGTGATCATATCTCAATGAGCTTCCACCAGCACAGCCATGTCAAGGAAAATCTGGTAAGTTTTTCTTGATCTCCTTTCCCTCTCCCGGATCTCCTCATACTGGATCGAACACCATTCTCAACTCTTGATGGTCTTGTGCTGCACTGTCCAATAGACAAGATCTGACAGACAAACTTGAACATGTCACTCACCTCTCAAACTTGATCATCCACATCTACAGTAAATGTGGCATTCAGGAGAAAAACTCATGTATGCCCAAAGTTCATCCAACTTTCGTGAGTTGGATTTCAATCTAAACAACAAGGATTAACATGCTATTGCATCAAAAGTCATGCAGAAGAAATGGGCGGTAGCTGCAGAAGTACACGATCTTGAGCCCAAACTGCATTGAAGGTGGTAGCCTCCAAATCACCAAGCTCTGGAGCGCAGTTGCACACAACAACATTTGGAATACCAAATCCAGAATCAGCATGCATTGTGTGGTAATGCCACTGCCTCTCCTCCAAGTCGTAGACCACAATGAAGCGACCAGAGTCTACATCCGGATAGCTTATATTCCCCTGAGATATGCAAGCATAGCGACCACCTGCCGTAAACCAAAACAAATCACCACCTAATCTGTCAACCCCATCCTGGTATATGGGATGTGCAGCAACCTTTTGCCACCCTTCTTCACCACCCTGCCAGCTGAAGACCTGAAACTCTTCAAAAGGTATGCAAGACATCATGTAGAAGCTGCCCTCGTGCCAGTGGAAACCCTTAGGACGAATATTATCTGGCACCGCCAGCAAGCCCTTGTATGATCGATTCTTGGGGTTGTAGTAGACGGATGGAGTGTACGTATTTCCAATCTCCCTCACCTCTTGAGCGTCCATTAACTCAAGCTCAACGTCTTTTTCCCCTTCAACATCTAACAGAGGGTGCCAGCTCCCGGTGGAGGAGACGTAGAGAAAGCAACCGTGGATTGCTTCGTACGCAATGTAGAGCTGATCATGATATCTGTCGAGCAGCAAAGATAATGGACCCATTTGGTGGCAGGAAGGGGCCAAGCGTAGGCCATGGCTTCCAATTAACTGCTCCGGGATCATGAGACGTTCTCCATCACACGGGCTCCATGCTAATGTCCAATCGTCTGTGCCATTGACTCTGTGAACGAGGACCCAGGTCTTTGAATCATCCATCTCCTCTATCCTATTTGCTACTTTAACCGCTGAACCTTTAGCCGATGGAAACAGCTCCAGCCCTGGATCAGAGACAATCTCCGACTCACCATCATCACCACCCTTCCGTGACGCCACAAGCGCCGCTATTCGACGGGCAAGCATGGCCCTGAAATCCCTAAAGACCCCAACCTAATTATCTAGGGTTCATCTGGATCTAAACTCTCACACGCGAGGAGCTCTTGGACTTGGCGCAATCCGAGAAGCTGCTTGGTATTCATTGGCATACGCCCAGGGTTGAAGATGGAGATATCAAACACCTCCGTCCCCAAGATAGGCGTACCTTCATCACTTACTGCTCTTGATTCAGAAGCCTTGTGGTACGAACTGATCGCATATTGCAACCAGTAAGTGATTTGCCATTCTGCACACTTCACTTGTTGGTTGCGCTGCCAGTTCATTTTTCGTCTCTCACAGCTGCTTACAGCTACTATAGTACAGGCTTTCAATTTTGACGATTGATACAAGGAGTGGTATATAGACCACAGATCCCAAGAGAACAATGTTCACGTGCTCGAAGCAATGGCTTTTCTCGCCGAATTTTTTCCAAATGGCATCCGGCCATACAAAGGTATGGCAGTTAGGACAGCAGTGCAGCATTTTGCAGATGAAAGAATACTGGCTGGTGTGGTTTACCACAAGGACGGCTGCTTTTGCTCTACCCACCATAGATGTTTGGCGGATGAGAAGATGAAGGCTCACAAAGCTAAGGAGATTCCAGGATACCATGTATATTACACTGCTACCTTGAGAGGTATGTTTTATGTTTTTTATTGCTTTCTATTTATTCAGCATTGAATTCCTGGGATATTTGGAAGGCATGAAAGGATATCGCCTTGATTCTCTCAAGCGCAAGACTTTGCCAGAAAGACGGGATGTGCTCTTTGATGAGAGCAAGCTGTACAAGGATCGCGCTGAAGTTCCTGCTCCTACTTTCATGGAACTCCAGCTGGTGGATACAGTTCATGTGACTACAGCTCCTTCGCAAGTCCTGTTGCTGCCTCTTGCTCCTGGTGGTGGTAACGTGGTGGTTTCTCCAGCACTGCCACCATGCCCTCCAGCTACACCTCTGCCAGAAGCCACCTCTGTCTTCAAGAGCCTGGGGTGTGTTCCTCTTGCAGTAGAAGGAAACGTGTACCTATACAAGTGTGGTGACGATTTTCTCCTGTTTGCTGTGTACGTTGACAACTGCATTCTCGGTGCAAAAACCCGCCACCTGCTGGACGAGATGAAAAAGAAGCTGAGTGAAGAATTTGAGATGTTTGACCTGGGCGAGCTTCGCCATTTCCTTGGCATCCAAATTATATGCAATCGAGGAGCACGCACCTTGAGCTTGACACACGCTCAGGAGCATGCACCTTGAGCTTGACACAAGCTCACTATGCAAGGGAGATCTTGGAACGCTTCAATATGCTGGACTGCTCTCCCGTGGCCACACCTCTTGAGGTGAATCACAAACTCGTGACATGGCCCCTGTCACAGAGGAAGAACGAGAGTACATGTATCGTCAAGCTGTGGGGAGCATTGTTTATTTGATGCTGGGAATGCGACCAGATCTCGCCTATGCTGTTGGGATGGTTTCCCAGTTCCTCGAGCACCCTGGACCTGCACATTGCCAAGCTGTGAAGCGGATTTTCCGCTACATTCGAGGTACCTTGCAATTGCAGCTTCACTATGGGGCTGCTGTGTCACAGGAACTTCATGGGTACTCGGATGCGGACTGGGCGGGCGACCAGGACTCAAGGCGCTCTACCTCTGGGTATGCGTTCTTGCTCCATGGGGCTGCTGTGTCCTGGAGCAGTAAGTGCCAGCCGCTGGTGGCTCTGTCCTCCAACAGAGGCAAAGTACATTGCCCTAACCGCTGCCAGCAAAGAAGCGATTTGGTTGACCCAGTTCTGCCATGACCTGCCCCAGATTCCTGCTTGCACCGGCCCTATGGTGCTGTTCTCGGACAACCAAAGTGCTCTTGCACTGGCCGCTAATCCTTGCTTCCATTCTCGGACGAAACACATTGAGATTCGTTTCCACTACGTGAGGGAACAAGTCCAAAATGGAAAGTTGTTGCTGGAATATTGCCCCACCGAGGCAATGGTGGCTGATATACTCACGAAGGCTTTGGCTCGAGACTCCTTTGAACGCCATCGCGCTGTCTCCTCTCCATCTGTTTCGGTTGAGTGGGGGGTAGTCCATCCTCTCAGCTGATCAAGCCAGAGTGGGAGTGTCAAGCCCCTTGAGTCATGTAAAAAGAGTTCAACACAATGAACGAGTTATGTCCACCCCCTTTTCACATCACAACATCCAGGATACCATGTATGTTACACTTCTACTTTGAGAGGTATGTTTTATGTGTAGATGAGTTTGAGCTTACTTTCTTTTACTTTTTGCCCTTCACTATGATTTAAAGAATGCTTGCATAAAACTTTAGAATTTCCAGTAAGGGAAAATAATGCTCAGGGACTATATTGAGAAGTTTACTCGCTTGACTAATTGTGTTCTAACAAAGGATCCAGATTAAAACAAATCCTACTTTATTGATGGCTTTCATAATGAAAGCATGCAGCAACAATTGTGTCACAAGCACAAGTTTTGCAAGCATTTAAGAAATCTTTCTGTAAAGAATTGTTGTGATGATCACTGTGGACATAAGGATGGGAAGAAATATCATAAGTTAAAGTTTGTGGTGGCTACTTCGGATGCAAAGGGGTCAAAGAAGCAAAAGTTCTTTGTGAAGAATTATAAAAAGGATTGTTATTATTATAACAAGCTTGGACACTATAAATTTGATTATCCACAGTTGAAGAACAAGTAATAAGAGAAAAAGAACGACCAATCTTCTAATAATAGTAAGTCAAATTTTTAAAAGTTGCAAACTTTGCAGCGTGAGGATAATAAAAACAACCATTCCAATTGAAGGAAGAAGCTTTTAATTGTTGCTCATTAACCCAATTGTGTGTGAAACAAGATGGAGTTTGAGGACACTTGTGCATTAACTTTAATCCTGGAGGGCATGTTCCGTGGAGATCAAGGACACTTATACATCATATTTGAATATTCTAGGATATGCTATCATATAACAATTGTTATTCATTTAGATTAATCTTGTATTTATAATTTATAAACTTTCCTAAACATTTCCTAGTATATTCTAGTTAATTTTACCATCTAATGGTTGATATTCAATAAGATTAATCTTGTGTTTATAAATTATAAACATGTTTATAATTGAATAAAGGCTTTTGGAGTATGCCTTTGCTAATGTTTAGAGCCTAGCAAGCCACCACATGCAATATACTATTTTTATGATTGTGCACTTCAACTCTTTTACTAGCTTGATCTTCTCTTGCACATCTTTTGAAATGGAAGACCTATATTGTACAACTTTCTCATTTCTAGCTAGTTATGTCTACCAGTCTAGTGTTGACATTGGTGGCATAACAATATCAACAAAAACATTTGAGGAAGTCTTCAACTTGAAACCTACACTCTTCAGACTTTCAATTTTTTCTTTCAAAAGATTGCAACTTCACTCAACTAACCACTCCTCTAACATGGAATCTGGCTTCAAAATAATTGAGTTGTAGATCTAGCTTATATGAGTAACATTAGTCCCACAACAGTAAATCCATCTTGATTGGCAGCCCTTTACCCTTAGATCTCAACAGCCCTAAAAACATGGCACTGCTAAAGAACTTAAACCTGAGCACATAAATGTGAGACATTAGTCTCAATTCCCAATAATTTTGGAGTAACATGCATTGTGTAAAGCTCTTGAATTTAGACTTTCCGGGAGGTTACCCAGCCTAATGCTATTCAAATTCAAGGATGCTTAAACCCAACTAATCCCAAGACCCTTAACCGATTGAAAAAGGGGGTGCACTTTTGTTCATGGGCCCTTTCTCTCTATATTTGAACCCTATAGATTGTTTTTCAAGTCGTTCTCTTTGGTTGCCTATAATCCATCACATTTCCCTGGAAGTTTACACCCTCGTGAATAGAAACTAAGAGCCACAACTCTCCCAAAAGCCCCTCTCTTGACACCCTACCCCTCGGATCAAGCCCAACTAAAGCAAATGTATCTACCAGATATCAATCAATATATGGTGCAATTCCCTTAGCTAATTAACATTGTCAAATTTGAGACCTCTTTGATACCAAATGTAAGTGTGAGACACAAAGTCCCTAGGCCCCAAAGTGGAGTTGGAAGGGTGCCACGTGGTAGTGGCCGAAGCGAAAGCCAAACAAGCGTAACACGTTTGGACTAAAAGCTCCAACTTGAAAGGTCGAGAGCGGGAGTGGAACTCCCAACAAAGTGCTCGAGGAATGAGCACAAAGCGAGCCATAAGCGAGGCTCTAAAAAGGGACTTGAAAGGACCAACACATGACACATGGAAGTGTCCGAGATGGAGTCCGAGGCGGACCCAAAATAGAGTCCGAGATGGACCTGAAGTGGAGTCCGATATGGAGTCCGAGATGGAGTCCGAGATGGACCCCAAATGGAGTCCGAGATGGAGTCCGAGATGGAGTCTGAAATGGAGTCCGATATGGAGTCCGAGATGGAGTCCGAGATGGACCGAGATGGAGTCCGATATGGACCCAAGATGGAGTCCGAGATGGACCCGAGGTAGAGTCCGAGATGGACCCGAGGTGGAGTCCGAGATGGAGTTCGAGATGGACCGAGATGGAGTCCGAGATGGACCCGAGATGGAGTCCGAGATGGACCCGAGATGGAGTCCGAGATGGACCTGAGGTGGAGTCCGAGATGGACCCGACGTGGAGTCCGAGATGGAACCGAGACCGGGACCGGGACCGAGACCGAGACTGAGACCGAGTCCGAGTCCGAATCCGGGACCGAGACCGAGTCCGAGTCTGAGTCCGAATACTAATACAGGCAGTTGGGTGAAAGCCCAAAGCGATCGTCCCCCGGGGGGGGGGGGGGCTGCGGGGGGTTCCAAAAGTATAGTAGGGAGAGTGTGGGGGTTGGAGCCCAGTGGAGCCAGTTTGGCCAGGAAAGGCCAGTTTGGCCCAGGAAGGCCAGACCCAGTGTTGGGTGAGGAGCTGACCACTGGGAAGTCCAAAACTAGAGTGAACACGGACCGACAAGCGGGGTAGCTTGGTGAAGTGTTTAAGAGCCGGCTCTAGTTCCCCCGGGAGATCGACTGGCCGATGCTCCCAATCCAAGTGTGGGTGGCACTACCTACTTGGATACCAGGCGTGGCTCAACGGAACCTCGCTCTAAGCCCATGGCTAGAGCACCCAAGGGCGGAAGGCGGGGAGAGTACCCAAGTGGCTCGCATAAGGCCACGATGTTCCGAAATGTTGTCCCAAAGGCCCAGACTGTGGAAAGGAAGAGGAGCAGCCCTCTGGGGTAGTGACCAAGGACACAGTCATGAGGTGAGGAAGTCCCAGAGGACCGTGGGACTTAGTGGTCGGGCCTGTGGGCCTCGATCCAGTGGCAGTGTTGGCAAACACGGCCAAGGGCAGAAAGGGACTTAGTGGGGACTGACAGAGGGATATTGGGGGAAGCTATTCCCCTTGTCGGTGGGCATCCTAAGGATGCTAAGGATTGGATCTGAGATGACCACTCACGGATGGTTTGCCTAGTCTTGGAGAGCCAAGACTGTGATACAAGTGGTATTGGACTACCAGTGTGGCAAAGGTGATTGGGCATGGCCTTAGCGTAACAGGCTGCCATGTCGGTGGTACTTTTGAGTGTCGGTCATGGGATCGGACACGTGGAGCACTTGGACCAAGTACAAATGTTGAGCGGCATGGATGCCATTCTCGGGGCTAGCAAGTCCCAAGTCCTGAAATGGACTTATGGAGGTTGTGATTGAGACTCCTCCAAGTGGTCGAAGGGGTGGTTAAGTGACTAAAGTGGAATGGAAAATTTAGTTGCTTACAACTTGGTATCGGAGTTGTTCCTTAGTCCGACTTTTATTGGTGCTCAAGTATATCACCATTGATGTTGGCATCGGAAGGTCCTAAGAGTGGGCCTATCCTTGAGGAGTAGCATGTCGAGAGGACATGGCTCTCCACTCAAATTCATGCGTGAACTTGGGCACAATGTGATGGATAGAAAAGGGCCAATAATGGAATGACTTTGGGATCTTGGGAACAGTATAAGGTCTCCTCAGAGAGCTGAGGATGTGATCCAAATGAGCGTTTGACACAGCAAACGGGCTAACGTAGTTGTGATAAACAACTATAGTTGGGATCATGGGAAAGATGTAGACTCCAAAACAATAAAGGAGTCACAAGATTATCCTCATATAGTTGAGGTTGGTGCTCATGAATATGAGACCAGAGGTAATGACCGTGGGAGGTCAAATACGGAAGAGGACTCAAGTCCTTGAAATGGTAGCCGGGGCTACCTTTAATAAATGCTGGAACAACCCAAGGAGTTGGGGGGTGTACTTAAAGATGAGTTGGTATTCTCATCACATGGACAAGTAGTCTTAAGGGGCAAAGGTTGCCCCCAGAGAACAAAATCAAGTGTCAAAGTAACACTTGTGAAAATAGTCCTTTTGAGTAGGACAGGATTGCAAGGAGTGTATTCCAGTGAGCTAGTGCCTCACAAGTAAGACATTACAGGTCTTTGGATTAACCAAGTCCAAAATTGCTGGATGACTCAAGTAGAGTCAAGGGATGGTCCTAAAAAGATTGATTGAAGCATTTGGACTGAGGTGTATGGTGCCCCATGAGGTATGGGAAGGATCATAAGATCCAAGTATGAGAATAATAGGTATCTCATTGATGGCAGAATGTGCCATACTAAAGTTGTGGGAAAGATGTTCTTGGAAGAAAGCAACTTTGGCCCAGAGTTGGGTGCAAACATTATGGTGCGGTGCTAACGGATAGTTAGCATGAGGAACAACTATATTGGTCTTGGCAAAGACCTAGACACTAATAAGTAGTGTCATAAGAGTAGGCTCGTGGGGCCGATAGTGTGGAGACACCAAATGTGCCAAGGTGTGATACCTTGAGGTTATGATGGTGGGTTCATAAAAACCCCTTGCCAAGGGAATCCCAACGGAAGCGGGAATGGCATGGCCTAAGCTGGAAGGCATGCAGTTAGAGTGTGGTGACCTAGATAATGATGGAGGTGTGGAAGCACCAAGCAATGAGTTATAGGACTTGACAATTATGGGGCAACTAAGCAAAAGGTGCAAGATAATTGGTTAAATGGGTAGAAGGTGGCTACCCAAGACTTCTTAATGGCATAAAGAAGTTAGATATACCCTTACGGGGGATAAATTGCTTATGTTGCAATATAGTAAGTCAATGTTGTAAACGGGAATGCTTATTGTCAGGAGGCTATCATTGGGACACCCAAACACTCTAGAACACTAGAAGGTGTTTCGTGTCGCAAGGGCAATAGATAAGGCCCAAGGGACTAAGTCCCTAGCGAATGATGGATAGCAGGTGCTATCCAAATGTCCAAGGTTGTGGAGACAGGAGAAGACTGTTTACCCGAATTGGACAAAGCCAAAAATGGAATTTTGGCAAGGCTAGTGATGGGCATGTAAAGGTCCATAAGCAGCAACGTTAATCCCGATATGTGGGATTATAAGATGAGCATGCCCAAGATTGAGGAACCATTCCCTAGGCTATCGGGTAGGTTCATCCCTAAGAATACTTGCTAAGGCATAGTAAAATGTGCAAAGCTATCCTCCTAGTCTGGAGGAGAATAACCAAAAGAAACATATGGGGCCAAAAGGCAAGTAGTATTGGGATGGAACTAAACCATAGAAATCAAAGGGCATATCCAACGGGGGTTGTGTAAGTTGGGAGTGGAGAATCAAGAGGGTGCTCGAGGATGTTGTTGCTAGCAACCGTGATACCATGGAGAGTCTAAAATATGGAATTGTCCATGTTAGACTATATGGCAAATATAAAGCTTGTGAAAAGGGAGGCCTTAGCAAGCTAAGGGACAGAGTTCCTTCAAGGTTCCCAAAGACGATTATAGGTAGCTTAGTACTTAGAAAGGCCAAGTGTAAATGGTTCATGAAACGCGCGAAATTAGAGTGGCGCAGCAGAAGTGTGGTCTTGAAGCTTGCCATGAGGCAAGGCTATCAGGGTTAGGGAAGTAGTTCCCGAGTGTTCAAAGAGAGGGCTTTGAACGAAAGTTGATGGTCAAGGATTTTCACGCTTATGCAGGAACCATGTTACAGTGGTCGGAGGACTTGCCAAGCGAGATTGGCAAGTCGGGGGAACAAATACCCTAGTTGAAGGTGATAACTTCAAAAAGGTGGGCCATGGGGCCAAGCATGGAGGAGTCCATGCATGATCACAAACTTGTCAAGTGAGAGGACTTGGCAGTGTGGAGGAACTAGGTTCCTAAGCTGTGATCTGTAGCGCGCTTTAAGTATAAGTTGGTGCACCGGCATGATGAGTCACGCCAGGCATCCTGGGTGATGCCGTCCGTAGATGCATATACGGAGGTTGGGTTCGAGTCCCGACCCTCTAGTGCTTGGGCTCGAGTCCCAACTCACTAGGGCGTGGTGATGGTTTGGAATATGAGGACGCTCATTTTTCGGTGGTCATGGACTCTCAGTGTGGAGACTGGCTTGGGCACACTACCAAGCGAGGGATGCCTCGGAGTCGTGATGCACGATTAGATTGCTTAGTGTGGCTTGGCATATCTAACTTGAATGCTTTGGTGCGAGTGGCACCAAGGACGTGGTGAATGAGATGGGGACAGCCAATCTCAGTTGCTATGGATCCTTGGCCGGAAGGGCTGGCTTGGGCGCACCGCCAAGTGTGGGGGATGCCCCCAGGGTCATAGTCAACAACATAGAGGGGTCTAGAAGACCTAATACCTATTGGCAAACCTGTTAAGGTGTCAAGATTAAATCACTAGGTGATCATATGGCTAAATAAGGACAAGGTCCTTTTAAGGTTAAGGAACAAGGTTCCTAGTTCAAAGCGTTGATTTGAACTGTTGATAATGGTGTGGCTTGGTCAAGGTGACCAAGTGGGAAAGACACCTAAGGGAAATGAACTACAACGATATAATAGTATTGTGAGTTCAAGAAAGTAGTCTCTAGAACGGACCTATGGGAGGGTCACAATGTTGGGCCATGGAAGGGGCCCATAGCAGAAGTTGCTAAAGAGACTTACTAGGGGTGAACACCCTAGTCTTGGCAAAGCAGAGCCTTTGCTATGGAATCAAAAGAATACCTCAAGGAGGGAGGTAGAGATTCGATGTTGCTTGGTGCAACAATCAACGGATAGGAGCAAAAGATGAGTGGCCAAGATAGGGCTGTGGAATCCCTTGGAAGGAATCCAAGTGACAAAGTTAGGCGAGGAACACTAATGTGTTGGCTGCTAACAAATTGCGGGAAAGGAAGTGTGTTTCTAAGGATGGATTCCGAATTGCTCCGATTTGGCGAAAGTGGAAGCTCCAAGGGAGGGAGCGGTAAGGTAGCCAAATGATAGGGCCATGGACAGCCCTAGCACAAAGTATGATAAATGGAACTTAGTGCTTAAGGTGGCACGAAATAGAAGAGAGGATGATAGTGCCCTCAAGTAATGAACTTTCTAAGATGGGGAAGTGGAGTTGCACAATCTGTGCAATGCAAGGTGTTGAAGACACCTGGGAAATTGACTTCCAAAAGTCAAAAGAGTAAAAGTTCTAAGGTGCAAACGTTCAATAGATGGAAATTGAGACTACTCGAGAAGGAATAGTGGGATTGACTTAGAGAAGGGTCTCTAAGAGGTTTAGCAAGAACTAAACCAATAAAAGGAGAGAACCACTACATGTGCTCCAATCAGTCTCTAAGTTGGAGAGACTACCCTCCTTAGAGGATGGGCAAGGCATGGTAAGCCTTTGGTGTCAAACTATTGAGGAATATGCAAAAGGCATGGTGAGCTTTCAATGTCAAACCATTGACGAATATGGAGAAGGCATGGTGAGCCTTCAATGTCAAACCATTGACAAATATTGGCTAGGTGCCAAGGATGGAAATGGTAACACATGCGAGTGTTACTTTATAAAATGGTTTACCGTTCGATGAGGACATCGAACTTCGTCTATGGGTGGTGGAGTTGTGAGACACAAAGTCCCTAGGCCCCAAAGTGGAGCTGGAAGGGTGCCACATGGTAGTGGCTGAAGCGAAAGCCAAACAAACGTAACACGTTTGGACTAAAAACTCCGACATGAAAGGTCGAGAGCGAGAGTGGAACTCCCAACAAAGTGCTCGAGGAATGAGCACGAAGCGAGCCATAAGAGAGGCTCTAAAAAGGGACCCGAAAGGACCAACACATGACACATGGAAGTGTCCGAGATGGAGTCCGAGGCGGACCCGAGATGGAGTCCGAGATGGACCCGAAGTGGAGTCTGATATGGAGTCCGAGATGGAGTCCGAGATGGACCCGAAGTGGAGTCCGATATGGAGTCCGAGATGGAGTTCGAGATGGATCCGAAGTGGAGTCCGATATGGAGTCCGAGATGGAGTCCGAGATGGACCCCAAATGGAGTCCGAGATGGAACCGAGACCGGGACCGGGACCGAGACCGAGACTGAGACCGAGTCCGAGTCCGAATCCGGGACCGAGACCGAGTCCGAGTCCGAGTCCGAGTCCAAATACTAATACAGGCAGTTGGGTGAAAGCCCAAAGCGATCGTCCCCCAGGGGGGGGGGGGGGGGCCAAAAGTATAGTAGGGAGAGTGTGGGGGTTGGAGCCAGTTTGGCCAGGAAAGGCCAGTTTGGCCCAGGAAGGCCAAACCCAGTGTTGGGTGAGGAGCTGACCACTGGGAAGTCCAAAACTAGAGTGAACACGGACCGACAAGCGGGGTAGCTTGGTGAAGTGTTCAAGAGCCAGCTCTAGTTCCTTCGGGAGATCGACTGGCCGATGCTCCCAGTCCAAGTGTGGGTGGCACTACCTACTTGGATACCAGGCGTGGCTCAATGGAACCTCGCTCTAAGCCCATGGCTAGAGCACCCAAGGGCGGAAGGCGGGGAGAGTACCCAGGTGGCTCGCGTAAGGCCACGGTGTTCCGAAATGTTGTCCCAAAGGCCCAGACTGTGGAAAGGAAGAGGAGTAGCCCTCTAGGGTAGTGACCAAGGACACAGTCGTGAGGTGAGGAAGTCCCAGAGGACCGTGGGACTTAGTGGTCGGGCCTGTGGGCCTCGATCTAGTGGCAGTGTTGGCAAACATGGCCAAGGGCAGAAAGGGACTTAATGGGGACTGACAGAGGGATATTGGGGGAGGCTATTCCCCTTGTCGGTGGGCATCCTAAGGATGCTAAGGATTGGATCTGAGATGACCACTCACGGATGGTTTGCCTAGTCTTGGAGAGCCAAGACTATGATACAAGTGGTATTGGACTACCAGTGTGGCAAAGGTGATTGGGCATGGCATTAGCGTAACAGGCTGCCATGTCGGTGGTACTTTTGAGTGTCGGTCATGGGATCGGACATGTGGAGCACTTGGACCAAGTGCAAATGTTGAGCGGCATGGATGCCATTCTCGGGGCTAGTAAGTTTCAAGTCCTAAAATGGACTTATGGAGGTTGTGATTAAGACTCCTCCAAGTGGTCGAAGGTGTGGTTAAGTGACTAAAGTGGAATGGAAAATTTAGTTGCTTACAGTAAGCTCTTGAATTTAGACTTCCCGGGAGGTCACTTAGCTCAACACTATTCAAACTATCCCAAGACCCTTAACTGATTGGAAAAGAGGGTGCACTGTTGTATAAGAAAACAAAGGGAACAACTCGAGAGATGATCCATAGAGTTCAAATATAGAGGGAAAGGGCCTATGAACAAAAGTGTACCCCCTTTTTCAATTGGTTAAGGGTCTTGGGATATTTAGGGTTAAGTTTCCTCTGGAAAGTCTAAATTTAGGAGTTTACATCTTATTCATGGGCCCTTTCTTTTTATATTTGAACCCCATGGGTTGTCTCTTAAGTCATTCTCTTTGGTTGTTTACATATTACTCTTGGTATTGACTCTTCAAGTTGACTAGTTGATACGAGAAACTAAGCAATAACCTTCTCAACCTCTAGCACTAGATTTACTTGTGTAACAACTAGCATCTCCTCCATTTTATGTTCCTTAGATAGTGAGAGCTAGAAGAAGTGATGTTGGGCCCATTAAATGTTTGTGAATGCTTCATATAGGCTGTCCTCATGTCCCCAAGTGGTTCATAACTTAATTCTATAGGAGTTCCAACAACAACTTCTTCCACCATCTTAAACACTAACCTTGCTGCTAGTGTTGTCCTTCTACCAACCCACTCTTGAAGTCTATCTAAGTTCAGACATGTACTAGCAAACTTTGCTTCTTGTGCAGCTAAAGCTTTCAATGACTACTTAGAAGATCTAGTGAGGTTGAAGTGTAGCTTCATAGAGGGACATTTTTCCTTTTCTGCTTTAGAAGCTCTCTAACTCCAATATTTGCTCTCGGGAGAGATTAATTGTTAGAGTAAGTGCAATGTCATCAAGTGGTTGATCCTAAAAAATAGCCCTATTGACCAAATAGTTGACTCTCCAAGCTTGACATTACTAGTCTAGTTGACAAAATTGTGTTACAGAAATAGCCACCTTTGCAAATTTGTGCTGGAAACATTGGTAGTTACTAGCTATACTGTAGTGCACATGAATTTGGAGCCGAACTCTAAGCCCGTTGCACTACGAAACGAGGGTCTGGTACAATCCCACGAGCACCAGCTCCCCGTATCCAGCACCTCCACAAAATGGTATCAGACGGAGTTTGGCACATGGGCTTTCACCCCAAGCCTCCCTTAGTATTAGGAGTTAGTCTTTGGGACAAGCTCGAAACTTACTAAATATGGAATGGCGCTAGATTGCAAATTTGGACACGGACGAACACCATTGTGTTCAGGCCAATTTCTACATTCCGTAGATATGCCAAATGAGCAAATCTAGACACTTTCCATAATTAGCATTTGGGACCAAAATGAGACCAACACTAAGGGCATGATAGCGAGGGTGTTTGGCAGACACGATAAGCTATCATTCAGCAATATTGAGGGACTAGTCTCAATACGCGGGGGTTCTTGATACTAACAAGTGCAAGCCAATGACAGGAATTTCTCAAACTAGGCCGAGTATGCTCAGCAAGAAACACATAGGGTTCCTACCTTATGTTTATTCGATTTAAGTACAAGGTCATTGACCAGTTTCTCAACTAGCTCAAGTGGGAACAATAAAGGGAACCAGCTGTACCGACCTTTTGCCGTCATGGCAGTAAGGAAAGAGTGTCCATAAGGACTGGCAAACCGTCAAGGAAACAACTTTGAAAGTTAATGGAAAGCATACTATGTGGGAAACGCATCAACTTAAATGAGTTATGGAACGACCTCTCCTCTACGTCTAAAGATGTTAAGACTCAGACACACTTTGGCCATTACCGACAAGGAAATGACCAACAGAGTTAGCCACCCTTGTTGCTCTAAATACCACTCGGCTTACAAAGGAATGATACATCCTGCCTGCAGGGACATAGGGAGAAGGCTAGAGGCCCAACTTCCCCTGAGCAATAAATCAACCCCGTCGGGAAGATTTAGACAACTATTATAAACTGGCAAATTAAGTTGTTTACACAACCACACCTTTTGCAAAAATGAGTCATTGAGAGAGAGGTGGGGACTTGTGATTAGTCTATAATAGTTATCCCCATGGTTATGGATTGAACCCATGCACCGAAGTGCCGAAGTCAGCCTGCCAAAACTGACCCAAGTACTAATGAACGAGAGGAACGACACTTTGATATATAGAAATATATTACTTTATTAATTTGCAAGATTTATTACAAAGTTTACAAAAGTTAGTCTTTATTACTATTCTCATACTCTGTGACAAGCTCACGAGCATGTGTAAGATTCCTAAGAGGTTCCCAAGTTGATTCACAAGTTGGTTAACCTTTCCACTTAACTAGATATTCCTTGGAACGACCACCACGAGCTTTGCGAGACAAGAGAATCACGTCGACCTCATACTCCATGTCACCATTGACAACTTCTGGAGAGGGACGAATGTCCATAGAGCGATCTGCATCAACATGATATGGTGCCAGTAAACTGACATGAAACACATCATGGACATGGGACCTTATCATGTCGATACCTATCCTGAGTTTTGCCCATCGCCTCAGTATCCCTAGACCAACCTTGGCGTAGCTGCTCCACATAAGTCTCAACAACCAGGACCAACACTTTTGACATTTGTTTTGGTACAACAATTTGTTGAGGAAACCCACGAGCATTCCCTTGCAATATCTCCCATGAAGAACAGCCTATAGCATTGTGAAATGTGTTGTTATAACAAATTTCTGCTGTGTCTAAATGCTCAACCCAGTCACATTGGTCCGCCGTGACATAGTACCGCAGATAATCCTCAACTTGAGCATTCATGCGTTCGGTCTGCCCATCAGTTTGAGGATAATAAGCTATACTAAACTTCAACTTGGTACCAAACAGCTGGAACAGTATGCCCCAAAACTTCCTCATAAACCTTGAATCTCTATCTGAGATCATCTCTTCAGGAAGACCACGAACCCACACTACTTCATAGAAAAAGAGCTTTGCTGCTTGTTTCGCATTTACTATTCCCACAGTTGGAATGAAGTGTGCAATCTTTGACAACTGATCCACAACCACCATCAAAGTATCATAACCCTTCGACATCGGCAAACAAGTGACGAAATCAAGTGTCACACTCTGAAATGGCCATACCGGTGCTGGAATGCACTGCAACTTTCCAACCTGCTTCTCAGTTCTGCGCTTACATTGCTGGCATATAGGGTAGGAACGGACATAATCCGCTACATCACCTTCCATACCAAACCAGAAAAAATCCCTTTTCAATGAAGCTAGAGTCTTTCGTTGTCCACCATGTCCCGCTGCTGGAACATCATGATGTTTCCGCAGAAACATATGTTGCAGATCCTTAGAGGGAAGATACAATCGTTCTTGCTTATAGAATATAAGCCCATCCCAAACCAAGTAGTGAAGCTTCACATTGGTTCGACTAGCAACTTTCACTGCTTCGCTACTAGGGTTCTACTTCGACAACTCCGCACAGTGTAAGATTGCCTTCGCTAACGGATCACTTCCATACAAAGCCGGAACATCCTCTAACTAGTCCAAACTGATTACCAATATTGCCCGAAATTGAGCCTGATGACTCAATGCATCTGGGACAATATTGTTTTTACCAAGTTTATATATGATTTCAATATCATATCTGGCAAGCTTCTCTTGCCAACGAGACTGCTTCGGCATAAGTTTAGGCTGCGTAGCAAAGTAGCTTAGTGTGTTACTATTTATATAAACCTTGGTATGTCCATCCAAGTAGTGTCTCTAGTGTTCCAGGGCCGACACTATAGCAAACATCTCTTTCTCATGCGTTGGCCATCTTCGTTGAGTTTCATCCAATTTTTTGGAATAGAACACAACGGGACAACCATGTCGCCTTAGCGTAACACCAACTGCTTTGTCACAATCTTGCTGCAACACGGCACCAATAGGATAGTCAGATGCATCACAATGCACTTTGAGGGGTTTATCAAGATCTGGGATTCTGAGAACAGGAACTGTAGTCAAGATCTCCTTCAACCGTACAAAAGCATGTTGACAAGCTGGTGTCCAATGAAACGGAATACTACTCTTCATTATCTCAGTTAACGGAAGAGCAATTCTTGCAAAATTGTGGACAAACTTGCAATAGTATCCCGCCAAACCGAGAAAGGAACGAACATTTGATACAGTGGTCGGGACTTCCCAAGACTTCACTACTTCCACCTTCTTTGGATTGACCTCAATTACGCAACCACCAACTATATGTTTGAGAAAGTTTACCCGCAATTGTCCAAAAGTGCATTTACTTCTCTTAGCATATAGTTTGTGTTCACACAACTTCTGAAACACTAGCTCCAAGTGTTTCAAATGATCCTCCAACATTTCGCTGAAGACTAGAACATCGTCGATATATAGGACAACAAATGTGTCCAAATAATCTCCGAATATTCTATCCATCATAGTGCTGAACATTGCCGGAGCATTGCATAACCTAAATGGCATAACAAGGAACTCATAAGATCCATACTGAGTCTTAAAGGTTGTTTTCTCCACATCCTGATCTGCTACCCATATCTGATGATACCCAAACTGCAAATCAAGTCACGTAAAATACTTAGCCTTTAAGAGTTGGTTAAACAAGTCATCAATGTGAACCAAAGGATAATTGTTTTTGACTGTGATCTTGTTAAGTGCCCAATAGTCGATACACATCCTCATGGTTCCATCCTTTTTCATAACAAAAAGGACTGGCACTCCATAAAGTGACTTGCTTGGTTAGAAGCTTCGTGAGTTGCTTCTTGAGTTCAGCCATCTCCTTAATGTTCAACCGATATAGAGCTTTCGTAGGTGGTTTAGAACCCGGAATAACCTCAATCTGATGATCAACCTCACGGCTAAGAGGTAGCCCTAGTGGCAAATTCTTCGGGAAGATATCCTAATTCCGCGCCAACAACTCTAATATCTTTGGTATAAGATCAACCCCATCACTGAGTCACCAATACCCTTAACTTCCATCACTTGAACCCAAAAGGTCTAACATCCCTTCTTAGCTGCTTTTTGAGCGGCCCTTGTAGTCAAAAACTTAGCATCCCAATCCTTTGAGGAACGCTTTTGCAACTGAAAAGACACATCGGGATGTCCTTCTGACTTTAATGTGATACGACTTTGTCCAGCACCATAAATCCCTTTTATATATTTGTTGAAGTAGTCTATACCAAACACCATTTAAAAATCTGGTATCTTCAACACTACCAAGTCCACTCTTTCTTTCCACTTGGATATTTTTATTGGAACATCACTCACAAACTTTCTGGTTACTTGCCCACCTTCCGCAAACCAGAAGTGCATAGGTGACATTTGCTCAGTATTCAATCCTAACAACTTAACTAAGTCTTCGGATACCACGTTGTGCGTAGCTCCTGTGTCAATCATCACTCGGATTCAGTGTCCACGGACAAAGCCTACCAGATATATCAACGGATCAGTGTTTGCATTGATTGCGAGAAAAGCTTGAGGAAAGCAACGAAAGTAATTTACCTCCTCTTCCTCATAGTTTGCATTGACCAACTCGTAAACCCTTTTAGCTTCACCACCACCGTCTTCCCTCATGACATTAACCCGAGACCTTGTCTTATGCTTGTTGGGACATTCCAAGGACCTATGTCCTGACTCTCCACAATGGAAGCAATGACCCACACTACTTGTTCCGCTAGGAGTAGGTTTTGCAAGTTGCTACTGCTTGTACCCACCAGGAGGAGGAACAGAGGGCCTAGGGCCAGAAGAAGTTACTGGTGGTCTCCAACCACCACCAAGTTTGTTAACCATTGCTTGTGAGCCTCCAAGCAGAACCTGCCTTCCACCCTTTGTTTCCGATCACCTTGTTTATTCCCAGAATTCCTTTTCTTATTCGAGTTACAAGCATACGATTGCTGATATTGTTCCATGAGCGAGTGACTAAAGGCAACTTGCTGCACTGCCTCCTTACACTCCAAATACATCTTCGGCTTAAACTTCAAAATCTCATTCTAAGAAAGTGAACTTAAACCTTCCAAGAAATAACTTCGAGCATCTTCATCACTTATATTTGCAATCATAATGCGCTTTTGAGCAAACGCATTAATGTAATGCATGAGGTCCCCTCGCTACTTTAACCGCCGCAGCTTTGCGCGAAGTCTCAGACCAAGATCATCTGGCAAGTATTCCTTACGGATACGAGACCACATCTTGGTCCAGCTTCGAGTCTGCCCTTTTTCAGCACACACTTGGAGCCACCAAGTTTTGGCATGATCGGTGAGAAAGGATTGCACGCATGCAACTTTTATACGATC
This sequence comes from Selaginella moellendorffii, assembly GCF_000143415.4. NCBI lineage: Eukaryota > Viridiplantae > Streptophyta > Lycopodiopsida > Selaginellales > Selaginellaceae > Selaginella > Selaginella moellendorffii. The sequence continues at coordinate 1,570,858 of NW_003314294.1, read as the reverse complement.
ATCTACATTTACCGCTATGAAATAGTTTTCCATATCGTAGACCCAGTCTTCCAAAACCTAATAGTCCCGCATGCCTCTGAAATTGGGTGGTTTCGGGGGCTTAAACTTTGAAACTCGTGCAACCGGGGGCGGTTGTAAAACTTTATCGTCCTCGAAACTTGAAGATAAGCTTTATTTCGTTAAAGTGGGAATTGTCATTATCCCACTTGTAAAATAAGGTTTCCAAACCTTTATATAGTATATAAATATAACAAAATTCAACTGCATTGAGGCACATGCCATTTTATTTTAAACAAGGAAATGTCTACTCAATCACTTCTCCTCCCCCTGCCACTGCTTCACCTCTCTCTTCTCCTTGTCATCGTCGTCCAATTTCTTTCCATCCTTTTAATATTGGCTTAGTTGCTCCGAGTCTAGGTGGAGCCCAAGTCCCCATTCAATCTTTACTTTCCCCTTATTAATAAAACAACTTCGTAGACTTCCAATAACATGCTGTAACACTTCTAGTATAATGCAAATCCTCTCAAAGAATTGTCTTTTAATATTAATACAATGGCATGGAACCCCATGCCATAATAAGTTACATTTTTAAATAAATACATGCCATCTCAGACTGTTATTTTTTGCCTCCAACGCCTATACAATAATCTTGGAATTTCATCACTCTCCACACTATCAGGATTTAAACCCAATAGTAATGCCATCTCTTCTCTAATACGTCCACGCTCATGTTCAGTGGTCGAAGAACCCATCCGGTTGAGCAGATTATGGAGATGCGGATAGTGCTTGGCTAGACAATATACATGCCATAAATGATGACTGGTGTCTGTCCGATCAAATGGCTTCTGATATACCGTTCCATCTGCCATTTGGTTGATTTCTGCAGCCACCTCCTGGACTGGCCGGTTCTCTATCACCATCGCTTCAAGCCGTTTTGCAAGGTCCCCCAGAACATACGGTTTCTTCTCCCTAGTTTCCATACTGCAAGAGATGGGGTGCACTGCATATGTGTGCGTGTTCGCTGCAGTTTTAATCGGCGAGTCATCGATGATGAGGATTTCACTTGACCTAGCAGTCTGGTTCATCACTATAGCCTCTGGCTTGATGAAGATGGGTTTGCTACCCCTCACATGGACCATAGTCAAGCAATCCTCCTGCGTTAGGAGAAAGTCAAATGGTAATATTACTCGCGTCTGATCGTGCATCATCTGTAGCAATGTTAATGCATTGTGGCGCATCATGGATGTCCAAACTCCCAATTGCAAATTGAACCCGGCCCTCTGTTTTAAGTGTCGCATGGTCATTATTAGATCCCGTAGTTTCTCCCGTGTGATTAATGTGAATCTGTCTCTTTTGACCAACTTGCGACCACAGGCTTTGGAGGGTGCAATGACATTCGAGGACGAGCCACGCTCATGGGAGAAAAGGACACCGTTCAGATCAAAAACGATACAGTACTTTTGCCGTGACTCTGAAATGAAATGCGTCAGCATAAAACATGGTACAAGTCAATTTTACCATCTACAATATTAGCGAATGGTGCTCCCGATGGTCGTTCAAAGGGTTTTGGTCGAGGAAACGTGAAGGGCGGAAATACTCTCCTCTGCAATGTGGGGTCAATCGCATCCGATGGCGTGTGGGCACATGCCATTTCAGCTGTAGACTCTGGTACAACTGGCTCAACAGTGGCATGGGGTGGTTCCGATGGCGTGTGATCACACGCCATTTCAGCTGGTGCCTCCGTTGGCAAAGTGGACATGACCGAACAGGCAGCAGGGGCGGTGTAGGGAGGTTCCAACGGCGCGTAGTCAGACGATTGGGCACACGTTGAGTCCGTTGGAAATGAGGATACGACCGGCTCGGCGGCTGGGGCGGCCTTATGCGGGTCCAATGGCGCCTGGTCACCGTCAATTGGATACGTGGACAAGATTGACTCAGTGGTATGGGCAGCATCAAGTGGAGCGTGGTCAGCTTGCTTGGCGTTGATATGGATAGTAGCCTCCACCAGCTCTGATGACTCTTGCAGGCAAGTAGAGTCCACTGGCGGATCCATATGCATGTCCAAATATCTCCCTTCGATTGAGATGGTATCCTCCCTACTGGCTACTAAAAACAAACTCATTAGCACATTGAATCGACTATACTGTATTTACCATCAACTGCTATTGAGCGCACTGCTGATTCTGAAGGATTGGACATACGTTTCGACCCTTGCTTGGCACTATCCTTCCTCGACACTAAAGGCTAGAGTTTGTATCTTAATTCAACTGAATAATCTCTACTTACCATTTCTTCTGCGACCTATATGGACAATGTTAGAAATGGTAAAAGGTTAGGAATGGATGTACTATTATTTACCTGATGGTTTGTCTTGTATGACCTTCCTCCGCTGCTCTTTGGCCACCTCAGGCTGGCCATCGTCGTCATCATCGTCATCATCGTTATTGTGATCGTCACCATTGTGAGGACCATCCAAGTCCTCTTCGTCCTCCTCTTCTTCGTCCTCCTCTTCTTTGTCCTCCTCTTCGTCCTGCTCTTCTTGCTCATTATCTTTCTCTGGCTCCTCATCCCCCTCTTGCATTTCTTCCATAGGCTGCTCAGGCTGGATGGCTTGTTTTTCCAGGACCATCTTGGGAAAATCATCTGGCCGAGTCTCCATCTCAAAATACAAGACATCCATAGCCTGTTTCAGTGCTTGACCTAGGACCGTATCCTCACCCGACTGTCTTAACATGGTTTCTGCATGTTCTTGCACCCTTCGAAGACGACGAGATGAGAAAAACGTGGCCCTGACTTGAAAAGCATCCCTCATCCATTGTACCTCTCCATTGAGATTGGGGAAGGGGAGTCCGCCATAGGAATCTGAGTCAGGAGGTGGTGACTGGCTCCTTTCACTCAGCCCTTGATCTGCAATGAATGGCATGAGCACACACGCCATAACCGCGAGGCATTACCTATCATCTTTTCGTTGCCCTTCTTCCTTTTCAAATCAAACGCCTCTGATCCCGACGACTGTCCAACGTGCTTTCGCTTTTTATGACCACTGTCAGTTTGAGCTTGGCTGGTGCTTGCCTGTTTTGCCTTTGAAGAAGTGTCTCCTGCAAGGAATGGCATGAGACCACACGCCATTGCAAATATAATTTGTACCTCCTTTTTTCTTATTGCTTGTCTGTTTGTCCTTCTTCGACGCGCCACCAGTGCGCTTTTCAGTCCTCGTGTCTGAATATTCACAACGATCTATAATCAAAATGGCGTGAGGCCTCACGTGACCTTACCTTGTGCAGGTTGTGAGCTCGGCCTAACATCAGTAGCTGTTAACGCCGTTTCAGCATTTGGGGGTGGCCACGCTCCTGCATACAAAGCTTGTGAGATAACATTTAAACTTAAAGTGTGTACGCACCAGGTTCGCAGAGAAGATACTGTTTTTCTTTGGCAACTGTAATTATATGCTCCATTGAAGTCACCTCTTCAATGGAGTTTGTCACCGCAACACACGGGACACCCTTGAGTAGTGCGGCTCGAAAGAATAGTCCGCCCCAGTTGTACTCGACAACACATTTGCCCTTGGTGTCACCCGCTATTGCGTTGAAGACCCAGCTGAGCATTTCCCATGCTGCACCTGGAGCTTTCTTTGGATTCGAAAGCTCCATAGCCATTTTCAGTTCCTCAGGCACGGGTAAATTGACCTCCCTCAGATCAATTCGATCGGCCTTGTCGAACGAAGCTGGGAAGTCACTCCAGTCCCACTCTGCTGCAGGACCAATAACAAGGGCGAGTGTGAAGATGCGGACATTCGTCGGTATCTTCTTCTTAGCCATTATCCCATGGATCTCCCGCATCTCCTTGCCTTTCAACCGAGCCTTCACCTCGTTCAAGGCCTTCCAGAACTTATGATAGGATTCGGAGTCATAGATCATATAGTGGACTGAAGATTCCACCTCCGCAAGTCCCACCATTAAGTCAATGATGGAGCTGACTTCGTCTGCATGAGTGATCTCTTCGTTTGTGAAGTCCATCACACAAAAGATGCTCTTGACCTGCTCATCTCCGCGGGAAACGATGCTCCTCCACCTTTGATCCTCATCCGAATTCACGTATACCCGGTAAGGTTCTCGATAGGCCTCTGCTGCGGGGTCGAGCTGTTTCTGAAGCCGGCGGTCGACATCCCTCTTAATGAAATTTGGATATTGATCCAACTTCTCAGCTTTACTTTTCGTGGCATCCCGCAGCAGATCGATGAACTTGGGGGCCCCCTTCACGTACTCGTCGATGTCTTCATTTGACAAGTCCAGCTCTTCCATCATCTCTTGCGTGGTGTCGATGCTCACCCTCTCCACGGCCACTTGCTCGAAGATCCAATCCTTCAATAGCGCACGAGCTCTCAGAGTCGTGCACAAGTCCTCGTATGTCACAATATGGCCGGGAGTCATTTTGGTCTTGTTGAAGACTACCTCACCACGTAGAAGAGCATTAGCCACTGTCAGAAGGTCATCGTCGTCTAGAGACCGCGAGAAACGCAAGGCATTGAGCTTCAAATCATTGGGCTTCCGGCCGTCCTCCACACCCATTGAGTTTAGCAACTCCCCGTCATGGTACCTCCTCAGCACATCTACCCATTTGTCAAAAACAACTTTTGTCGCGAGTAGAATGTTATGGATGCTGAGTGTGTCATTGACCCCCAGTGTTTTCGAGAGAAGACTCGAGAATTCCTGCAATGGAAATGGCGTGAGGCCACATGCTATGCCACATGCAACGAGGCTTACCTGCCAGGCGCTAGTTGCTAGTGCACGTCCTTGTCCTGGTTTTTGTGGCTTCTTCAGTTGAACCCAAAGCTTCCGTGTTCGTGCCAATGTCTCGTGCAGAACCGATTTGTAGCATGTTTCTTGCTTGACATTCTGCGCGTGGGAGATGGATATGATAGATCGGAGGGGCGAGTTGCCTTTTATCAGGCGGACAACTCTTGTCTTGAAGACTTTCTTCACCTCCTCACCCACCATAATATCCAGAACTATCTCTTGCATCGCCAAGCTAGAATGCTGCCCGGAGACGGCATAGAACCGGATGTTCTGATCGTCCAACACCTTCCTATTGATCAAGTCTGGAAACCTCATCTCGCCCTTCATTGTTCGGTAGTAGGGGATCACGTCTGCGATGTCGGGTGTTACTGGACTTGCCAGCATCTTCTGCTTCAGTTTCTCCACCCACTCATTAGATACTAGCCTGTGGTTGTATTTGCTTTGGATGTCGATACGGCTCACGTCGATTGTATATACTTTGTTGGAATAGTAACAAGTACTATTATCTGCGACGATTTTTGCTGCCTCTTCTTGCTCTTTCTGCTCTTTGCGGCTCTTCTTTTTGGTGGGTGTAGTGTTCGAACCCGAGGCAATGGCATCACCGAGTAGCTTCTTTTTTGGAGCAGCAGAGTCGGACGTCGGCTTGAGCTTGACCACCCTTTTCAGCTTCGGGGTAGTTTCCAGATCGACCCCCTTCCCCTTCGCTTCGCAAACTGGAGGCACTCTCAACGGCTCAATGTTGGAATATAGTTTTTGAACATCGCCGTAGGTGAGGTCCGTGGATTCTATGTGATCTTCATAGACCCGCAGCGTCTTTGAAATTGTGGGCCTCCTGGACAACCTCTCCCTAGCTCCCTCTAGGAATTCCTCATAGCCGCTGCCCCCCTCCGGGAAGCCGCTAGGATGTGCAAGGTGGATCTTGAAGGCGGATGCTGTCTCTACCACAAGTGCCAGTCCATATTCTTGCATGGAACTGCATGGAGTGTCTGTCACTTGGATGAGGATCCCCATGCATTCTTTTCTCCCACCATCTATGTTGTACAGCATCAGATCCTCGCCTTCCATCCCGAAAGTCCAACTGGTGAGTTCCTCCCCCTTCTCTGCATCCACATTGACAGTGGCTGGAAGAAGAATGCAATTCCTCGCCTGTTCAGAAATGCACAACAATTAGAGCTGACAGATGAAAAGCTAGCAGCTGGAAATAACGTGAGGCCACACGCCATTCACCACTGCATCAGATGTCTTAAGGCTGCATCCTAAGATGGCGTGAGGCTACACGCCATCTGTAACCGGACTGCACTCGAGAGCCCAATCGGTGCATGCCAATGTTGCTACTGAATGGCATGTGGCCTCATGCCATTTTCTACTTGGCCTAAAAGACTTACCATTTGAAGCCGAATGGAGGCCGTGACAATCGAGGCCGGACTCGCTGGCGAATGTGCACTGTGTGTGCAGCGGATCGTAGCAGCAAGGCTACTCTGCCACTTACAGTTGGAGAGTGGCGCTGAAATCTCCCGGGACGCCAAGTGGGCTGCGTGTGGGTGGCGGAGTGGGCGGCGGAGTTGGCGACGAAGTTACAAACTGGGTGTGTCTTGAAGTGGACGCCGATGCACACGAGCGCGATGCAAGCGCGAGTGTGATGCAAGCGCGAGTGGACGCCGATGCACACGAGAAACCTGTAGAGAAGTGAGCGTGATCGCGAGTGGGAGCGCGATGCGAGCGGGAGCGCGAGTACGAAGCAAAATGCAAAACCTAACCTCACACGCGCGAAATGTCACAACGGTTGGTAATCCCGCCACGTCATCATTCCTCGGACTTGGGCGCCACCATTAATTTCTGGATTGCCGTGCGCATGCAAGCACGCAAAATCCAAAAGAAATCCGCAACGTCATCATTCCTCGGACTGCATGCACGCGAAATCCAAAAGAAAGATCATGATTGGGATATCATTTAATACCCTCGCTATATTTATACCATGCATGATTGGATATTCCAAAGCATCTTGTATTTCCAAAAATGGCAGATGTTCAGCTAAATAAAGAAATTCTATCTGTTTCTATTTTTCTCTCAAATCAATATTATAGCGTGTGGGCTCATGCAATTTTGAACCAAAGAAACCCAAAAAATGTTGGACCCAAAATATTTTGAAAAAACCCAAAAAACCCTAAACATTTTAAAATCCAGGCGTCCTGTGGCGTTATTCCTTGAATGGCGTGTGGGCGCATGCCATTTTCAGGGCCAAATGCTGAATGGAGAAAAATTCCCTTTCAGTGCAAATGCTGCAAGAGGCAGATGCCGAGCACAAAGGACTGTAACTACCTCACATGACATAGATAAACTTTCTCTATTTGGGAAAGATAAACTTTATAGCGTGTGGGCTCATGCAATTTTGAACCCAAAAAATGCACCAAAAAATTCTCGGCGTCATCTGGCGTTATCTCTTGAATGGCGTGGGGCCGTATGCCATTTTCAGGGGCACATAGGAGTATATTTCTAGGATATTCTGACACGCGCGAGATTTTTTTGAGTTTTCTGGAGATCCAACCGTTAGATCGCAACTAGATTCTACAGAATGGTATACAATGTCTTTCTTGATGACCCTGCAAAGAAGCATCTTGATCGGACACCACATGAGACCACACGAGCCTTTCATTGTTTCAGGGGCATTTGCCATAGATCCGACCGTTATTTTGCTCCAAGATTTTTCAGTATGGTGTGCATTGACCTTTCCATCGACACTGCAAAGGGACATCACAATCAGATGCGGGATCACAAAAAACTAACTTCACTAACTCTGGTTTCACCAAGATCTACGTAAGGAGTTATGAAATGAAAGGACCCTCTCTATTGAAATGTGTTTATGGTCCTAGGGGCATTGTGACATATCAAAGGATTTTGCATCAAGTTCTGTATTTGCATGTTTATCAAGCTACTGAATTGCTAAACCCTAAACCCTAAACCCTAAACCCTAAACATGTGGCAAATGCTGCGTGAAGAAAGATACCCTTTCTGGGCAAATGCTGTAAGAGGCAGATGCCGAGTAGATGTATCTCAGGCTAGCGAAGGGGACAAACGAAAGCTAGCTATAAACATGACGGGATGCAAATAGATTACTAGGCTGGTCCTGCGAAAATCAAAAACCATAATTGAAAACATTGAAAATGCAAAAAGAAAGGTTTATAATATTTTTGAATTTTAAGCAACCAAAGGAATGTAAGTAGGGCATGTGTTTGTAAGTTTAAAAATGCCTCAACCACTTAAATTCCCAAGTAAATAAAGCTGTTTCTATTTTTGGTACAGGTAAACTTTATAGCGTGTGGGCTCATGCAATTTTGAACCCAAAAATGCACCAAAAAATGCTCGACTAGCATTATTCTTTGAATGGCGTGTGGCCTTATATTGCCATAAATGGACGTACACACACAGCATAATTATTCCTTTACACGGCGAATAATCTTGGCGCGGATCGCTGACATGGCATGGCAAAGTTCGAATCACTGACATGGCACAGCTGGATCGAGGCAAGGACATGATGTGACAAAGTTCAACCTCCGACAGCAAAGTCTAGAAGCTACTCAGTTTGAAATTTGTCAGAGGAGTCATAAGATCTGGTTTGTCAGAGGATTTGATGTGACATTCAAGCGTGTGTTATTTTTGAATTCTCGAACTCATTCCTAGGTCTACCATTTTTGTGCGCCGTGTTCTTGGTTCCGCTGAGCGCAGTGAGCGCTGCTTGTGTAAGCGGCGTTGTGGGCTGTGGTTTATGCGTCTACGAGCGGTTGCGGCATTGCGAGTGCCATTGCGAGCGGCAGTTTATGCGAGTGGCAGTTTGTGCGAGCGGCGCTACGAGCAGTTGCGGTGTTGCGAGCGGCACTGTCTTTGGTGTGGCTACCGCTTCCTCTTGATATTCGGCACTTGTGCTTCCTGGTATGTTCACCATGGAATGGCTTAGGACCACATTTAGAAATGGCATGAGGCCTCATGCCATTTTGGGCCCTTGCAATTTCATGGCTAGCATATTGTCATGTATGTTTTTACTTGCCTGCAGTGGTGTCTATATCAAGATGGCATGAGGCCTCATGCCAATTTTGTGAATGCAAAATTTCACGTGGGTGTTAATAGCATGTTTGAATAATCCAATCATTTTTTATATGGTCTTAACTTCTTTTCTGCACTTTTAGAATGGCCTTCAGGGTTGGGGAAAAGGTTTACATTTTGAATGGTGGGAAGAGAGTTGCAAAAGGGACCCTTGTGTCTATGGATCGGAACTTTGTTATACACTATCAAAGGCTTGGGGAAGGCAATGTTGCTGTATTAGTAGAGACTGTCTTCGATGGGAATGTGGTCGTTGTTGAACGAGGAGAGATGGTCGTCGGGGTAAATGTTGTTGTTGCCTTGAAAAATCTTCAGAAGAAAGCAGATGCTGGGGACAGCACAAGTGCGACGCATGTTCCCTCCGTGGATCTTAAGAACCGTGCTACATGGATTCAGGCGAAGGTGTTTCTAAACAACCCCGAGGGGGAGGTGGTAGCTGAGGGCTTAGCCACAGTTGTCGATCCAAGAGATGCGGTTGCTAATCAAGAATTGGGCTGGGATGATATTGGAGTTGCGATTTTAGAGGTTGTTGACACAGAAGAAAACAGTCTGACTATTGGAAGCATTGTGCGGTGGAAATTGAGGCACTTAGTGTTTGAGAATGTGAAGGATTCACAATCAAACACCACTACAACTGATGACAAAACATCTCTTCATGGGAAAAGAAAGTACACCTTCCTAAAGCACAGCCAAAGGGATCTGAGCAACGAACTGAAAAGGCAGAAAATGGCGATGGAGGTTCGAATGGTCTCGACAGTTGCTTGTTGCAAGAGGAGCTGCTGTCAACATGCTGATTGGGATGCTATTGAAGAGGAGAGAGCAACATACAAGACATTGTCCTGGAAGGCAGCTCGCAATTTTGTGTATGAGGCATTACGGTCATCTGTTGATGCTTCAGAACATCAGGTGGGGGGCATGGTCTTCCAGAGGGGTTTGGTCTGCATGAAGGCATGGAGAATCATTTATGGAGTCCCTCGAACCACATTCTACAGAATCAAAACTGAGTTCGAGGAACAAAGGGTTCAACAGGCAGTCCATGGGAACGACGGTACGCACAAAACCAGGGGTCATGTTGTATATGGAGAGGCAATCTTCAAGAGGTTTGTCGAGATATGTAGCGAGCAGCAACCACATAAAACCCGCTTCTTGGAAGATGGAACACGAGACACCCAACGAGTTCTCCCTTCCATGTATACCAAGGGGGCCATATTGGAAGATGTGAATCGGGAACTCCAGAGTAATGGCTACAGGAAGCTGAGCCAATCTAGATTTAGTAGATTGTGGAGCAACAGGTTCAGGGATGTGAGTATAGGAAAGTACTCCAGCTTTTCAAAGTGTGACGAGTGCACTGCTATCAAAATGGCTTTGTCGAAGAATTCTTGCAGCGCTCAAGAGCGAGAGACGTTGGTTAAAAGGCGGCTCGACCACAACATCGAGCAGAGAAGCTGCAGGACTGCATATTATCATAACAGGATTCTCTCCATGGAGAGACCTGACTCTTACCTCTGCATCATCCATGACAAAATGGACCAGAAAAAGACGTGCTTACCTCAACTCAATCCTGCCCCCAAGGCAATCTCTTCATCCATGCAGCTGCCTGTGTCTCTGTTTGGCATAATCGCTCATGGGCATGGTGCCCAGAACTATGGGAACTTCTTTGTACCTCTATGGGGTGGCGGGGGTGCAAACATGATGATTGCGTCCCTAGCAAAACACTTAAGGTCTCTGCAAAGTGCGCAGACTAAGCTGAACGGCCAACCCTTGCATAAGGCCCTTGTCGATCGAACCCCATACAGGGTTCAGCTGGAGGAGGAGCAAAGGCTTGCAGTATCGCGTGGGGCCCCATGCCATCCCAGTGAATATGTTGGTCGTCAGATTGTAGGGTTATCATGTGAGGCCTCATGCCATTCCGACGAGGCTGGTCGCCCGGTGAATGCACAGCCTCATCCAAACGAAGCAGAATCTCAAGGAAGTTCTTGCGGCCGATGTGGCCTTCCACCCCATCTTCTGCTCCAAACAGACAATGCTGGCAGTGAGAACAAAAACATGTACGTCTTCGCATACTTGGCGATGCTTGTTGCCAAAGACATATTTGAAACGGTTACACTTGGCTTTCTCATGGTTGGGCACACTCATGAAGACGTCGATGCCATGTTCAGTCACCTGGCAGAGTCCCTCCGGCGATCCAATGTCCTCACCCTCCCACAACTCTACGATGAATTCCAAAATTGCATCAAAGGCACTGTTGAAGCTGCACTTCTGACAGAGGTTCCAGACTTTAAGGGGTTTGTAAGAGGCTACATCAGGGACGGATCCGAAACGCTGATTGGCCACTCCAAGCCTCTTCAGTTTCATTTCAGCATGTGTGACGGTGCTCCAGTGATGAGGTACAAGATGAGAGAATGGGACACAGTGTGGCTGCCAGTGGACGGCATTGAACTCTTCAAGAGAGATCCCATAACTGGGGAACCTATGATTCCTCAGGGTTCCCCACGGCCGATGCACCTAGATGGACTCAAAGACCAGGAAAGTATAGTGGCCGGGATTAGACAGCATATTGCCTTCTGGAAGAGGGGGTTGGTGTTTGGTGGAGAATCCTATTTTCAGAGGTGCAAGCCTTTGCTCAAATACTGGGAGAAGATTATATCTGCTATCCAAAATGGGCCGGTTGTATATGAAGAATTGGAAGAGTCCTTTTGGCCAGAACCCAAAGCACCAGATAGTAGCGGAACAATGTCGTCTGGAAATGCAGTGACAGATAACGATGTTGAGGATCACTATTGTGGGCCGAGGAACAAGAAGCCGAATTCAGCATTCAATCCAGTACAGGTCTGCAAAGGAATGGTCGTGCTTGTCAGACCCAGTAATAAAAAACAAATGATATGGGTGGGGCGCTGCATCACTGATGCAGAGGAGGACGCGGAAACTAACTCCTTCAATGTAACTGTGGAGTGGTTCAAGCCAAGTTCCGGATATACGAAGGATTGCCTAGAAAAGAGATGGGTGCTGAATCCAAGGGATCCCAGCATGAGCATATCGGTGGATAATGTTGTGCATGGTTGGATGCGGAAGCAGAGTGCCACCATCACCTTGCCAGACCATGCAAGAGATGCAGCAAGAGCATTCATAACCTGGGTTCAAGGTGAGATTCATTAATATTCCTTTACTAAGTTTCTAATGTATTTTATTTCAAGGTGAACAATCCGAATCTGAATCAGAGGAGGCCTGATATAGTGTGTGAGGTAAAACAAAGATGATGTGACATATGCATTTACCAATCACACGTGCATAAATCTAATAATATGGCGTGTGGCCCATATTAATGGCACATAAACCCATATTGTGGGCTTACGTACTTTATGTACCATCATTCCCTTGCAGCGTGTGTGTTGGTTTCCTTTTATAACACAACGAACTCCATATTTTAGGGTGAAGAGCGTTCTCATGGCAAGCACAAAATCTGTAAGTGAGGCAGAAAAGGAGACGGAGAAGGAGATAGGTGAAGATGTAGAATATATAAGTCTTCCAAACTCCCCGTACTATACTCCAGGTGATCATTTTTCTGAACAAACGGCAATATTAACAACTATCGAGAACGCCCCAGTAACGTCAGAGACAACAATCCAAAGCAAAACAACTGACCTGGAGAAGGATGATAGTACCGCTGAGAGTACCAAAAAGGAGGTGTCCACTAGCGCTTAGGCTTATAATGGCGTGTGCCCTCATGCCATTTACTTGATCACCAAATACCTTTTTCCCTTTGCACTAGTATATCTTAATACCGGTCTGAGAAATAGAATGGCATGTGCCCTCGGGCCTTTTACTAAATCACCTTTGAAAGAAATGCAAGCCTCTATGTCGTAAAAAAAAGGTACTAGAGAAATTCCTTAATAATATGAATGTTATTTAGTTTCATGAAAATACACTAAGGGTGGTCAAATGAGTTAAATGACTTCTCCAGACTAGCAATGCCTCTTGCTACACCTTCACAATTAGATTCGTTAGAAAAAGATAACATTGAATAATATCTAAATGTTCTCACCATTAAGTGATATGTCTGGCTAATAGGAATGACGTTCATCTTGGAAAGCTCACCACACGCTCAATGAACAAACAAATAGTGTGTGCGCGCATGCCATCGCTCTTCTTTAGCTTCAGATTCGGCTTGTTCACCTTGACAATGAGATTTATTATACAACCAGATGGACTCAGTCTGGACATAAAGTCACCACGCTAGTCACCATGCCCCAGATATGTCTAGCCCCTGGACAAAAAACATATAATTTCACGTCATTTTCAAATACTTGAAAATTTGTACCTAGTCCCATTTTACTGAATAAATCCCACTTTAACGAAATAGAGCTTAGATGAATTCGGTTGCTTAGACTTAGCTGGTTTAGCTGCCTCAGCTTCTTTCTTCCTCCTCTTGTTTTCCTTCTTCAATTTGCAAATCTCCCTTCACAAATTCTCAATCTCGATGTAAGCGACTAAATTTTCCATTCTACTTTAGTCACTTAACCACACCTCCGACCACTTGGAAGAGTTTCACTCACAACCTTCATAAGCCCACAATTAAGGGTCTTGGGATATTTGGGGTTAAGCGTCCTTGGGTTTGAATAGTACTAAGCTAGGTGACCTCCCGGGAAGTCCAAACTCAAGAACTTACATTTGGTATTAGAGGGGTCTCATGTCCAACTCCGTTGGTTGGTTAGGGGAATCACACCACATGTTGATTGACATCTGGCTGATCCAGTTTGCTCCCGCTGGGCTCAACCTGAGGGGTAGGTTGTCAAGAGAGCGAGGCTCTTGGGAGAGCTGCGGCTCTTAGCTTCCATTCACGAGGACGTGAACTTGCAGGGAAGCATGGTGGATTGTAAGCAATCAAAGGGAACAACTCGAAAGACGATCCATAGGGTTCAAATATAAAGGGAAAAAGGGCCCATGAACAAGAGTGCACCCCCTTTTCCAATCGGTTAAGGGTCTTGGGATACTTAGGGTTAAGCGTCCTTGGGTTTAAATAATACTGGGCTGGGTGACCTCCCGGGAAGTCCAAACTCAGGAGTTTACACTCGACTTCCTGAGCCGTATGCTGCAACGCCGCAGCATCTGGCTCTTCCTCTTCTAACTTGGCCTTAGCCTCTACCGCAGCATCTCTAGCAAGAGTTTCCTCCTCTCAATTCGCCCATCTAGAGGTCTCAGCATCATCAGCACGGTTCCTTTTCTTACCGAATGGTGCAATCCAACTAATCCTACATAGGTCGCTTTGGATCTACTAGAAAATTCTCTACGTATGCAACTTGAGTAAAAAAATCTGACAAAAGCTGGATAGGAATCACTGAGACGATTATTCCTCTGATACCAAATGTAGTGCACCTGAATTTAGAGCCAAACTCCAAGCCCGTTGCGCTACGAAATGAGGGTCCGATACAATCCCACGAGCACCAGCTCCCCATATCTAGCACCTGCATACAAAATGGTGTCAAATAGAGTCTGGCACAATTTTAGCATACCGATGGCCTAACCCGAGGAGGAGGGTACCCCACCGACAAGAGCAATGTGGAGCTTGGGCTTAGACCCAAGCTGGACGCAGAACAAGGAGCAACACAGCCCAGTGGGAGCCAAACTAATGTCTCAGGTGGTCAGACATGCATTCCAACCACTATCCCTACTATACATTTGGAACCCCCCCCCCCTCTCCCATCCCAACGCACAAGATGTAATAGTCCCTTGAAATTTCAGAAAATTTCAGAGAAGTGGTGGTGGTGATTTTAATTAGCTCAATTTATTTCCACTGGTTTAGGGTTTAGGATTTAGGTGTATTTAGGATTTCATGTGTTTAGGGTCAAAGACACACTGTGGTGCTGCGATCTAGTGAGATCAATTGTATATACATTCCCCATGTCCCAATAGGACTAATACAAAAACTGGCATGTTACCCTCTCAATGAGCTACTTTACGTGATCCTCTTGTGTCACAGCTAGACCTAGTCCTAGAGTAGAAGTGGACATGGTCATCTCATTCGAATTATGTCGATGTCCAAGTCTCCCCCTTGAGCTGAACATAGAACAGAGTCTAGGGGGCACCACCTACCATTCTGTTGAAGCATGGGAGTCACAGCAATCCTTTTGATACTGGGGCAAGTGTAGTAACAGGATTTCCTTGACAATTGAGATTATTATATAAATATGTCACTTCGTCTCGGTTGTAGAAGAATTCATAACCATCACGATAATCAATATCAAAGTTTGTACATCCACAATTGCCATAGAAAATCCTGTTATTGTTAGTGGCGGAACAATCCTCGTTCTCCCAGTATGCAAAAAGCCCACTGCCTTTTGCTGCAGAGAACATGAAGTAAACCAAACCCACTAATTTGGCTGCCATAGAGCCGACTGTTCAAGCTGAAAAGAAGGAGAAAATTTTGAAAGTGTGTTGAAGCCATTGGGTCAGTCATCTATATATACGTAGTGTGGAGCGAGTGCGAGCACATCTTGCTGGAGTTCGGGCAAGAGGTGTGAAAACGTGCAAGGCAATGAGGGAGATCCCTTATGAAGTTCTTAAAAAACCTCGCAGCAGTTTTTCCGATTTCGAGCTAGCAGACCCAGCAGATGCCGATGATGGGCATCTGCTGCAGCAAGCCGCACAGGGTTCAGGGGGGCAGCAGAATCTATGGTGGCAAGCACGGAGAACTGGTCTAGTGCTGGGACAAACAGAACAGCGAAACAGCTTTTTCTTTCATTTGTTTTAGTATGTTATTCTGTTGGGTTTTATAAACTTAATATCAGATTAAAGTGTCTTTAGTAAATATTAGTGTTTTCTTAATCATTTTAGGCTTTAACATGTAAATGTTTGATTGTCCTGAAAAAAACGTTTTAAACGGCGTTTAAACGTGGACGCGTTTGAATGTTTGCATGTCTAGCTGCAACTATGAACTCTGGAGCGACAGACCCAAATTGCAGCTCCTGCAAGCTAGAGAACTGGGATCCTTGTTGCGCAAGACCTAGAGACGGAAGATGCTGCTGCAATGAGACATAGTCATTCACATCGTCTGGAAGAACACCAACTCGTCCTTGAGCTATCCTGCCCGCCTTGACCTCCACCTCTCATTCTGAAAGGTTGTTTAGACTACAAACTAAGTTCACTCACACGCTTGAGGTCCCCGGTTCAAACCCGGGCCTAATCAGTTTTATTTGAAGTTTTTAAGACAGATGGAGCTAAGATGTAAAATTTAGGTGAGATTTTGTGGGCATATACCATAAGAATATACTCTTTGGTGACTTAAGTAATACTGAACCAACGTAAGTTGAGTTAGGATTTTTCTGGTTAGGTGCGCATTTGTGAATGGGTCCATTGTCATCATCACACCTCATCTTTGACTTTCTAGAGAGCAATCATCACACCTATCATCTTTGACTTTCCAAATGTTTGAAGACTAGATAACTATGCAACTTCAAGTAGTAGTTCTAGTGTGAAACCCCAGTGTGAATCTCATGACAATACTTACATGTCCAGTGCCACTCTGCTCGTATCACATGCTTCCAGCTCCAGCATTCGCGGCGTCCTCCAATTCCTGCCATGACTACATGAACCCTGAAGAAACCCTAAAGAAACCTTTGTCTCTTTTCGCAAATAGTGCAAACGCGTTGGGAGTTTAGAACGGCATTTTTTAACGCGTTTAAAATGTTACGTTTTTTTAGTTTCATACGTTTTCCAGCAACTATGCCAGAGTTCTTCTGGGTTCCTTTCACCCAAGAACCTCTCACAAATGACTCAGTGTATTATGTCATGATTCAAAGACCCTCTTCCTCAGGTATGATTTCCTCCTATTATCTCATCAGACTTCTGATGCTTGGAAACTCGTGGAGAGGGTGAAACAATCAGGGGTATCTGGATGCATTCTGCTTGTGGGGGTCAGTGGCTGTGGTAAAACTTGTAAAGTCTATGATTATGGAGGTGCTGCTTGACGGGAGGCTCGGTACAGCGGTCTGCATTGCAGGGACGAGCATCAGCGTCCTGCAGATGGAACTGGATAGTTATATCATGTCAGGTGTGGCCAAAACTGTGAACGGGCCCCCTGGATTCGTAACAAGCTTCGACAAATGGGAGAGGGCGGTGGATGTCTACAACTTCTGCGAAAAGTATTTGAAGATGCTTGGCCTTACAGCAGCCAACTGCAGCAGACTGTTTGAAAAGTTCAAGGGTAGAAAGCGTTGGTTGGTGACTTGTTTGGAGCTGTTGATGAAAAACGGAAGCTGGAGCAAATCCATTGTGGACGACTTCTATGCTCAACTCACGACCTGGGATTCCAGTGACTA
Organism: Selaginella moellendorffii; assembly: GCF_000143415.4. Classification (NCBI taxonomy): domain Eukaryota; kingdom Viridiplantae; phylum Streptophyta; class Lycopodiopsida; order Selaginellales; family Selaginellaceae; genus Selaginella; species Selaginella moellendorffii. The sequence goes on along the minus strand of NW_003314294.1, from coordinate 1,553,652 downwards.
CAGGATGTCCATATATACGCTGGTAGCTCAATTCTTTCAGATTGGGAAGGGCAGTTTCACAGTACTCTGGGTAAGAAGTCGTTGTCACTTTCTCTAACGTCATTGAGTACATGCACTTAGGATTTGTTGTCCCCTTGCTTGATCCCATTCCATCTAATACTTCATATATTCAGATTCTTGGCATCCCTGCCAAGCTCACCCACATTTCGTCGTATCTCCTTCCCTTCCTCCCAATTCATCAGAACTTTGACAGCCTCCTCGATCACTGCCTTGTCAATAACTCCGTCTTGTCTCCTTCGCAGGCTCAATGCGAGCTTCTTCTCCAGAAACGCAAAGTTCAGATTCTGCTTGGATAAACACGGCCAGCCAATCATCGCCACGCCCGTGCAAACACTCTCCAGCGTCGAGTTCCACCCACAGTGAGTGATGAATCCACCCACAGCAGGATGCCTCAAAACATGATCAAATTCATGATCACTAACAACATTTACTCGAGGCTCACGAATGTCACAAACTCGCTTCTGATCGACATTGCCTCATGGCTTCTGAGTTCAAGGTTGGTGATCAAATTTGGTTATTTCGGCATAACATTCAGACTACTCGTCTATTTGGTAAATTTGACTATCAATGCCTTGGTCCCTTTTGCATCTCTGATTGCATTCATGAGGTTGCATATCAGTTGTATCTTCCTTCAACCATGTGTTTTCATCCTGTCTTCCATGTTTCTCTGCTTGAACCATACATTGCTAACGACATCCCAGGTTGAGTCATCCCGAGATCGATGGTCACTCTGAGTACGAAGTTGTTGGGATCCTAGATTCCAAGATCCTTCAACATTGACTGTACTACTTCATTGACTGGGTTGGCTAATCCTCAAGTGATTGGACATAGGAACCCTTAGAAAATTTAACAAATGTTTCAAGTAAACTATCTGACTTCCATATGCTCAAACCAGGACCAATGATTTGTGGAATTCGTCATGGAAAAGGGGGATAATGTCATGGAACCAGTATATATGGACACATTCTGTCTAACACTCCTATTCTTTAAAAAAATTTCTCTGTAAGATTCCTTGAATATTCCAACATACTCCGGAAGCTTTTCAAGCAAGACTCCAAGAAGCTTCCTCGGTTTCTTCATACAGAAGACTTCCCAAAATAGCAAATTTAAGTTTAAGTCCAATGTAACCACCACATTCTCAAATTAGCAAGTTCATCTTCATTCCCGATTTAGCAAGTTCCGAAACCTTCCAGTGCACCTTCTGTGAAGCTTCCTAGCACGCTGAGGGCGACTATATAAGGAGAGCCCCAGCGAGAGTTTTAATATTCCTGTTCAACGCCAATTTCAGGCTTCCGTCTCCAGTCTTCAGCATAGGGTCTTCCTACTTCTTGTTGCTCGTAATCCTATCCTCGTTCCTGTGGCGACCGCTGCAACACACTTTTCTCACTCCATAAGTGCAATCTGGAATGATTGTGCTGTGCTGGCATTGGCATTCTCATGGGGAACTCCCGTAGGTGGTTCTCCCATGGTGATGCGGCTCATATAATCGGCTTGCTTGTGCAGTCTTCCTGTCAGCATATGATCTGAAAGTCAAGTTCTTGCAACAACAAGGAACCATCACGTCAGTCTTCCTGTGTGCCTCGTTTTCTTCAACAAATGTACAAGTGCTTATGATCCACGATGAAGCGTTGGAATATGTGCTTCACAGTGCCGGCTTCAGTGGCCTAGTAATCCTCCGGACGGAAGCAATGTCGCACTATGAGCACGGGCAGTGGAACTCGGGTGGCACCTGTAACAAGACCAAGCCTACAGCAAACCAGAGCAGTGAAGTCACTTGGACGCCAAGCGAGATGAGGAGATTACAACTTGAAGCGTCAAGGGAGGTGCTTACTTGTTTGCTAGAAGGTAGTGTCTGAACTTCTTTACCGAGTACATCATGCTAAGTGCCTCTTTCTCTGTGGTTGTGTCATTGCTCTCTGCGGGTGACAACCTCTTAGATCCATGATTGTTCCTGTCATCCCGGGTCTGTATCAGGATGCACCTGATTATGATGTCGGTGACGTTTACCTCCCCATGAAAATCCCTGTCCCACCTCAGGGAGGCAAGGATGGGTGCATTTGTGAGTACACTCTTCAACTCCCGAAAGCTCTCGTCACATGCTAGGTTCCACTTGAACCATGACATGGTCACCAGACTTTATGAAGAAAACACATTTCTCTAGGTTCAACACGATCTGGAACCCTTGGCATTTCACATCAAGAGATACTTCCTGAATGCTTCTGACACCAGTTACTGGAATGTAAATGATGTATTGCATAGCCCAAACGACATGACCTGTTAAGTGTATGCTCATCATGGACTAATGAACGCCATTTTTGGTTGGTCACACTCTTCCACTTGCAGCCGGTCAATCCATCTAAAAAAGAGTACATGTTATGGCTGGCCAGCACGGCAAGAATCTCCTCTGTATATGGGATTCGGTATGCATCTTTTTTGTGTGACTACATTCAGCTTCTTGTAGTCCACACAAATGTGCAGCTTCCATTTCTTCTTAAGCACCACCACAATAGGTGACAGCCACTGTGCATTCTCCATCAATTTCCTTCTTGACTTTAACAAATTAAGTTTGGTTCATCTTATACGCTTGCTGTCTCCATGCTTCACCATTAGGGATGAGCTCTATTTGATGTGTGTAAATCACAGGTCCTTCAGGTCCTTATAGCTGCAAGCAAAAAGATACGAACCTTGTGTTCGCTGGCAGTTCTGTGGTTGATGGTGACTTCTAGTTGCTCATTAGTTGTTGTCTCCATCTGCATGGCAACCACGTTAAACTAATTGTGTTCTGTCTCCGGCTAGATTTCCTCCACCACTGGCCATACAAATTTCTCAATTCCGAGTGCAGCCATGTTTTCCAATATGGCGTTCACATGTGTCATTGTGATCTGGTACAAATCTACCTGCTCAATCTCCACCACTTCCAGTTAGTTCCAAAACAGCGCGTCTTTATCCTCCATGGTGAACCCGTCATACCAGTTGTAATCTTCCAATTTCTGTGGTTGCTCCATGTTGCCTATCTGGGTCTTGTGCTCACGGATGATAATGACTGTCTTCTCATTCTTCTCCCAGTCGTGTCATGCTTTGGCCTCTCTTAGCCACGTTCTGCCCAGCAACAAATGGTAGGGAGTTTTAGCCGTGGACATTTTCAGGACTGCTAGTGAAAGCTTCAACATATTCCGTTGATGTTGATTTTCACTCCGGCACAATCCCAACCGGATGCACCTAGGAATGGGGCCATCTCCAGTGCCCCTGGTCCCAGTGTCTTGAACATTTCCTCTTCTTGTATTGACTTCCGAACCTCCATCAATAGGTATATCACCGACTTCATTCCTTTCGATATAGTCGGTACTTTCTCATCCCAGTCAGCTTTGTCCTTTGAGATTGTTACCTTGTTATCTTCTAAGGGTCTCACAGGTTTCCCCAACTCAATGGCATTTGCAACCTGCACTTTGAGGTGCAGAGCTAACACAAGCAATTCCCCCAGACTGAGTTGCAGGGAGTTTTGCAACAGCACCGCCACAATTTGTTCTCCCAGTGGTGTTGTTTTTGGTGGTGGGTTACTCTCAGGCTCTGTCAAGTTAATGAGAGGAGTCTGTTCACTTTAAGGGATGAGGAAGGATTTGACCCGGAAGATGAAGATAAGGCAAAGACAGCAATCCTTTCCAAGCTAGTGGATGTGATCTTGATGAGGGTAAGGAATCTTTCTGCTCAACAGATCTGGATCTACCTCATAAATCACTACGGGCCTCCAAGGTCAGCATGATCGAAACTGCAATCAAGGAACTGAATTCAAGATTGGTGACAGTTTTGAAGATCTGGTGGACAAGCTGCAGGAGCATTGGGATGACCTGGAAGGCTGCGCTGTGGGATTCTCTGAAGCATGCAAGATTGATGCTCTTTGTGAATGTTTTGATGACAGAGTTTTCACAGAAATCGTCACGGCAGTGAGGGTAGCAGCCACAATGTTCGAACATGCTGAAACTCTTCTCCGCTCAGAGCTCACATAGTGTAAGTTCTTGGCAGAGAACGGATCAGGTTCTCATGTCAATGCTTTGTCAGCGAGAGTTGAGGCAAGGGTTGAAGAAGCTTCTGCAGATGGCCATGGTCGAAGGTGAGGGTGCGGCGAGGACGTGGACACAGAATTCAAGGACGCCCAAGCAGTAGTCAAGGAAGCTTACAAAGTGATGGAACTGACAATCTTGGAGCTCGTCGTGCTTCAACATGCTATGGCTGTGGATTGGAAGGGCATCTCAAGAAAGATTGTTGAGTTCTGCAGTGAGATTACAGCAAATTTTGCAGGTTCAGCTCAAATAGAACAGCAGGAGACAGTCACAGACGAGGTAACCAGAGCTGAATCCTCTTGCACACTAACACTTAATTCAGGATGTGAAAAACACCTGATAGAGGATGAGCAAGCGTTCTCCAAGCTCAAGCGCTCACTAGCAGGTCGAGTTCGAGTTTGAAATGGTGGAGTTGTTGAAGTCTCTGGAAATGGTGATGCAGTGGTGCAAGTTGGTTCGAAGAGCTTGCCTTTGAATAATGGGTGGTTTGTCCCACAACTTGTCAAGAACTTAGTTTCAATAGTTAAGTTTACTTATGCTGGGATGAACATTCTGTTTAAACTCTAAGAAATTTAAGATCTCTTCAAACGGCAAAATAAAATTTTTTAGTCCTAACCTTTATGAAGTTCAGAGCTCTTCGGTTGCAAGCAGTGCAGGAGATGCCCATCATGGGGATTTTGATGGGCAACTACGTTTCTCACTACAGATGCCCAAATGTGGCATGAGCGTTTGGGGCAAGTCAGCCTCTCAACACTTAGGGCGATGCACAGGGAGCAGCTCGTGGAGGGACTTTCTAGAGTGACAGGCCAACCCAGGCTGCATCACAGCTGTGTCTTGGGAAAGCTCACGCGATGGTTGTATCCTTCTTCAACGTCTGCAAATTTACAAGTCTTAGAACTCGTCCACACTGATCTTTGTGGTCCAATGCGGACTTGGAGCAAATCCGGCAAGCGCTACTTCATGACTTTCGTGGATGACTTCAGGCATAGGTGTGAGGTGTATTTCCTCAAGGAAAAGGCATATGAAATTCATGCCTTTCGGGATTTCCTCTCCTTCGCAACCAATCAAACAGAACACAGCCTGAAGATTCTCATATCAGACTCTGGAGGAGAGCATCTATCACATGCCTTTGCTGATATTTGCTCTGAGAAAGGCATCATTCACCAGAGGACTTGTCCAGACACTCCTCAGCAAAATGGAGTCGCCAAACGAAAGAACCTGAATATCATGAACACAGTCTGCTGCTTGCTCGAAGATTCAGGATTCCTGCTAAGCTTCTGGTCTGACATTGTCCTCATGGCTGTTCAGGTTCAGAATCTCTCGACAAAACCTGGAAAAATTCCGGAGGAGGTCTGGACCAGAAGAAAGCAGGACATCAGCAGACTGAGGAAGTTCGGTTGCCTCGCTTTTGTTCGATTGATTGGAGGTGGAAAGCTTGACACACGAAGTTCAGCCTGCTATGTCCTAGGCTATAAACCTGGCATGAAGGGCTGGCGATTTTACAATCCGGAGAGTAAGCGAGTTTTCACAAGTTCTGATGATGTGTTTGATGAATGCGATGTCTACAAAACGAGACATCAACTGGATCCAGCAACTTCAACCTTGGGAGCCAGAAGACTGGAACTGGGAGCTGTACTTTGACGAAGAGATGACAGTCATCACGAGGAGAATGATCCACTGGAGGTTTTCTCACAGCATGAGGTTGGTGAGTTCCTCCAAGAGACACCAGCGGATCTAGTGCTCGAGCAACAAGCAGGTTCGTCACGCGTGCCAGAAGTTGACAGGACTTGCCATTTGATCCTCTCCGCTATGGTCGGAATCAAGAAGGCAAATCCACCCGAACCCGTCTGTGAGCTTTGACGGCCCTGACAAACGAAGAAGAAGCATACACGCCATCAACATATGAAGAATCGAGCACCTCACCAGCGAGCAAATACTGGGAGCGAGTGATGAATGAAGAAGTTCAATCTCACAACGACCGCCTCATGTACTTGCTCGTTCATCCTCATCCTGATCGCAAAATTGTAAGCGGATGATGGATCAACAAACTCATGTGGCGGGATGGCAAGATTAAGCAATACAAAGCTCGGTATGTTTCTCAAGGTTTCTCACAAATTCTCGGGATTGATTTTCAAGAAACCTTCTCTCCCATCGTCAAGTCAACGAGCATTCGTATTCTGGCAGCATTAGCAGCTCAGTTCAACCTCAAACTCCACGTCAAAACTGATCCTTAACTCTGGACTTGACGAGAAAATTTATGGCCACCCCCAGGTTTTATGGAACACAACAAAGATGGACACGAGTTAGTTTGGAGAGCTATCTACAGGCTAAAACAGATGGCGAGGCAGTGGTACTATCGATCAACACCTCAGAAGTTCTGGATTCACCAAGCTGGAGTTGGATGGGAACCTCTATGTGATGAAAGATAGTGGCAATATTCACATTGATGGCAGTTTATATCGATGATTGCCTGCTGGTTGAAAATAGCAATGACCTCATCAATCGAGTGAAGCAGATTTTGCAGCAGCGACTGATCTCGGTGAAGCTTCTAGAGTCCTTTGCATTGAATTCACTCGCAACATAGATTCAGGCCTTCTGAAGTTCACCCAATCCAACTACACACAACGTCTGCTTCAACAATTCAACATGTCCAATAGTCGACCAGTTTCCACACTAGCTTTTTCAGATGCTGATTGGGCAGGGGATCTGGAGACAAGGAAATCAACGTCAGGAGTCTGTTGCTTGCTTGCCGGTGGTTCTGTAGCATAGTTCAGCAAGAAACAATTCAACATTGCACTATCGAGCGCTGAAGCAGAGAATTTGGCAGCAACATTGGTAGCAAAAGAGATTGTTTGGCTGTGATGACTACTCAATGAACTGAAGCAGGAACAGAAGAGTTCAACAACACTCTACTGTGACAACAAAAGTGCAATCGCCATCAGCAAAAATCTTGTTCTTCATTCCAGAACCAAACACATCAATACTCAGTAGCACTTCATCCGCCAATGCGTTGCAGATGGAGACATACAACTCGAGCATGGTCCATCCTCTGATCAAATCGCAGATATCTTCACCAAACCACTTCCTGTCAGACTCTTCTTCAAGCTTCGTCTGCTGCTTGGCGTCTCAGCTTGAGGGGGAGTGTTGGAGATCTCATATGATCTCTCAGGATCCTAACCACTTAGGCTTCCGTATAAAAGGTTTCATATGATTAATCCATAACGAATTTTTCCATCATCATGGTGAAGACAATGGTGTAGGTTAGGCTCTCAGAACTTTGTTGACGAATTATGTTGCAGCACAACGTTGAGGTATCGATCAAAACATTTCTTTCATTTTTCATTCATTTTTTAATCGATCAAGAAGATGCGGAAAGGATACGGACGAGTGAGCTGGAAAAGTGTTTTGGGAAGATGGGAGATGATGTTTTGAAGAAGAACAGGAAGCTGATTGAGCAGGGGGATTCTGAACAGCAGCAGGAAAACAAGATTAAGCAAGATTAAGTCAAGGAAAACAAGGTGGCGAGCTGGTATGGTTAGTATGGCAGGAAATTTGAAATTTTAGGATGAAATCAATTTCCTTTGTGATAATCAGTTTTATTTGCAGTTTTTGAGCTAAGATGTAAAATTTAGGTGAGATTTTGTGGGCATATACCATAAGAATATACACTTTGGTGACTTAAGTAATACTGAACCAGGAGGCTTGAGTTGAGTTCGGATTTTTCTGGTTAGGTGCCCATTTGTGAATGGGTCCATTGTCATCATCACACCTCATCTTTGACTTTCCAGAGAGCAATCGTCACACCTATCATCTTTGACTTTCCAAATGTTTGAAGACTAGATAACTACGCAACTTCAAGTAGTAGTTCTAGTGTGAAACACTACTACTAGCTAATGTATATATAGATGATTGACCCATTGGCTTCAACACACATTCAAAATTTTCTCCTTCTTTTCAGCTTGAACAGTCGGCTCTATGGCAGCCAAATTAGTGGGTTTGGTTTACTTCATATTGATGTTCTCTGCAGCAAAAGGCAGTGGGCTTTTTGCATACTGGGAGAACGAGGATTGTTCCGCCACTAACAATAACAGGATTTTCTATGGCAATTGTGGATGTACAAACTTCGATATCGATTATCGTGATGGTTATGAATTCTTCTACAACCGAAACGAAGTGACATATTTATATAATAATCTCAATTGTCAAGGCAATCCTGTTACTACACTTGCCCAGTATCAAAAGGATTGCCGTGATTTTGGCTGGAAGAGCATCCGCATATCTTGTAATGGCTTCTGATATAATTAATGATCAATTTTGTATGCACAAGAGAATATAATAAGAAGAATTCGGTGAGTTAAATTTCTCAAGTCTCAAGCCGCGAGCAGACCACCTTGCCCTAATCGAAAGAACTCGAGCAGCAATAGGCGCCGCGGCCATGCCCCCCAAATCTGGAATCCCTAAATTTTAGTCTCAGACTTGAAAAAATTAGGAATATTCGTAAACATATTCCATTTGTGATGATGATTTTCTGTTTTTTCGAAAACATATTTTAAAACAAGCTCATGGTTGTTTTCGAGAGAAAGTGTTGCACAATCTAAATTTTTTCGACTTAAATGTTTTGATGGGACCTCCTGTATGCTCCGAAGAAATGTCGGACTCAATGCAAAAAAGAGTTATTTACTGCAGCTCACCACACTGATCGGACCTTTAGGGTTCTTCATTTCTTGCTTAAACATTCACTGACAGAAGCTTTTTCAAGTTTACCATCTGATCTTTCTGCAGGGTCACAGTCACGCCCATATCTCCTGCCTTTGACCCCGGAATCACTCGAATCACGCCTTCCATGTGGGATCCAATCGGCCCAGCAAAACTGGGATGTCCAAATCCAAAATCGACATCGTTCCACGGCAGTCCTGACCACCCCGTTATGAGAACATTAGGATCGTATCCAGACGCGCCCATCCTGCTTCCCCCGGCCGTGTTGGGCTTCAGATTCTTGGAAACGTAATCCACCGCCGAAATCATATGCTGCTTGTTGTCGGTTTTCTTCAAACTCGCCTTGACAATCCCCGCTGCGTAGCTCAGAGGTTTGCGAATCAGATCTTCAGATGCAATGGCATCCGTTGCGGCAGGAAACACTACATTCCAACGAAGCTATCAGGAACTCCCAGCGTTTTCCTTCCGTTGATCGGGCAAAGAAGAACCGTTCTAGGGTTACAGGTTGTACCGCGAGCGACTGTCACTGATCTCCACAAACTCTTCCCATGAATCCTTCACCACGCACTTGCCTGCATCACAAGGCGTTCAACTCAAAGTGAAGTCAACTCTGGTCAACTCACGTCCCGGGGGAAGTGGACTGGGAAAGCGGGTGACGGGATACTCTTTGTGTTCGAAGGAAGGCTGGCTATGGATGTTAGGCATGGGCATGGAACGGTCGTGAACGGGTTTAGTCAACCATGGTAAACCTCTGGTTGACCGACCCCAGCTATTGAGAAGTGTGACGAATCCATGCGCGTCTGTGACATAGTGATGCCTTCCCAAACCAAGCGCAAGGCCCCCGCAGCAAAAGAAAATCTTTCAGCATTGATTCAAGCAGATCAGAGACTTACTTGAACATGAAGAAGTTAACGTGCTGGAGGCAACGACATTGAGAGCGGCATGAGTTCTTCCAGAGTGCCATGATCCCGCTCCAGATGATCTTTCAGCTTGTCATCGGCGTTCGCCTCCACAAAGACGACGCCTTCGTTTTTGAAGCTGATGCGATACTCCGGCTGCTTACATGAGGATCGTTTTTGGAGCTGATTCGTCCCGCCCATTCTCGGTAGTAGCCTAGCAGCCCAGAAAGGCTGTGTTTGAGCTTCTCAGTTGATCCTTGCGGCGCTTGAGTGTAGGTCAGCACTACCGGCTCGACGATTCTGGGAACAATGGTGTCTATGGGGTGAGAAACACATGATTCAGAGTGGGATCTGTAGTTGGAGTTGTGATTCTTGAAAAGATCAAGTTGGGGGTCAGCTTCTCAATTCGGAATGACATGCCAATAGTTATTGTTTCATTCAACAGACAGTGAAGACTGTTTGATATGACTGGAAAAGCCTTAATAGGGAGCTAATCAATACTCAGGAAATGAGCTGTATGGGCTCTGCTGCGATTTTTAAATGCTGACAGTTTTCGGCACGACAAAAATTGTTTAGTCCCAACCTGTTTACGACGTGCCAGTGGAAGCAGTGTTAGTTGAAGTGAGAAACACGTTATTCGTGATTCGGAGGATCTGCAGTGATTCTTGGAAAGATCAAGCTGGGGGTCAGCTTCTCAATTGCACATTGCAAACTATTTATGGGGGAGCTGAAGAATCTGAAGCAGTTGAGTTCAGTGGGATTTTGCAAGTATGTCCGGAATGCCCAGCTGAATTACAGACTTGAGCACAAATGGAGTGGAGAGAGCATTTGTGAGGGCAAGGATTGGCTCTGCACCTTCCACTGTAGGAATTCATGACAGACAATGCTTATAATGTAGAAAGTCAGTGCATAAAGTCAGATTCAACTTCTGACAAAGAGTTGACTTTTTTAAAAATATAAATAAATATTAATGTATTACAAAAAACCAGTTATTAGATAGATAATGGTTATGGTCCCTACTAACCATTGGACTTTCATGGATTCATGAGTGAGAAATGAGAAATGAAGAAGGGAAGAACTGCTGAGTTCAGTGGGAATTGCGAATATTACATATAAGCATTTGCCTATGATCAAAGAAGGCGTTGTTGAAGCGTACAAAACAGCACAGACTTGATGCAAAATTTAAAATGCCTCGAATAAATATTTGCTTCAGAAATTAGGTTTTCTTTCCACTTATATGTCACATGACCGACAAACTTCCATGTGAACACCTGGATGACGTGATTGGCGAGGAGGACGTTGCTGGCAAGCCCATTTTCAGCAATGTGTGTCATGTGAGGCGACTAGTGCTGTTCTTCCCTTGCGCAAGAGCGACATAGGCCGCACAATCTAGCGGCCCTTTCCCTTTCTGATCATCCAGGCGGGAGACTACCTGCTGGAGAAGATGGACCTGGATGTGCTGCTTCTTTGTACCATTAGAGAATATCGCATCACCCATTTCTAGGTTCTTTGTTTCTTGCCCCCATTTGAACTTCTTGGCGCGACAGATCCGAAAACAACCGAGAACGACCGAAATGTTCAAAGATCTTAAGAACCCTAATTTGAATCCTGGTTTCAGGGCTTTGCATTTTAGAATTGGTGGCTCTCCTATAACCAATTTCTTGACCGGAGATTCAGCAGAAAGATAACTGCATCACTAAATGGGCATATGAGATTAAAGTTAAATAATCTCCATTAACGTTGGAGGCTGACAACATGATTAACAGGATCCACTTTGAAGGTACTATTTCTAACATCAGTTTTAGATTTGCAATCTCAGGGAAAGGCTTCTGTCGAGCCATACGAGGCTTCTAGTCTGATCATCAGCAATTTTTTGGGAGCAGGAACATTGGACTTTCGTGAAGAAGGGCGAGTTCACGTCATTGTCATGTCATGAGCTTCACGTGTGCTTTCTTCACATTTCCGATGCTAGAGTACCCCACAATAATAATAGTACCAGCCAGATATGCATAGGTGATGGCTCGGCGATTTCAACGCCAGAACTGAGAACTCGCAAGCACTCTAGCACAGCACCTCCGCAAACGAACTACGTGGATACGATCATGACAAGACCGTCTCTTCGACACAACGAGCAAAGTTCTCACATTCTGCACAACATCCCACCTATTAGTTCTTAACAGCTCCAGACAATGGCCGCTCACAGAAGGTCATACATGCTTCTCACACAATGGTGAAAGAAGCACTAGCGATATTGTGCTAGTCAGCCACTCAGAGCCCGAACTGATTCAGGATCTCATGCTTAGTCCAAAGAGTGTACATACCGGACCACTGCCCAATCAGCTTTACACTCAGACTTCGGAAACGGGAAATGCTCCTTGGACAGATCCACAACCTTCCTATCGCCTTCCACACGAAGGAAACACAATACCGAGGCAGGGTTCATGCTACATGGATGGGAAAAGCCTCCCACTGGCCTGTTTGGGAGAGCATGCAAGTCTGCTCGTGTTTGGGACACACTTAAAAAGGCCAAACTACATCTTCAGAAAACCATGGCGAGGAACTCTACGACCAGAAAGCGGCCCCGCTTTGGCACAACCCGCTCATGTCCTATCTAGAATGATTCTAACTTCGCCAATGCAACCTCCCTCTCAATGCCACGGGCATTGATCTCGCCTGCTCTGTATGTTCATGTCGATGTTCGTTCATGATGAATTTTTTGGTCGTCACTTGCCTTACGGTTTGCATATAATGGAACAGACAAGAACGCTCTCACCTTTTCATTTTCTCACTGTTGTTAAAAACGCTGCGCAATGCTAACCAGACCCGTCCGACATAAAACCAGCAAACTTGAAGCCTGCAATCAATAAAAGTAAGGTTATTAATTATTGTCAACTAAATGTAAATATGTACTCTAATGGTTGCCCTTTCTGGAATTTAATGTGTGTGATCAAGTACAAGCCACTGCTTTTCCAGATCTCATCCCGGCTAACATCTTCTAATATACTCAACGCCAGAACCGCAACCATCGACATTCATTTTTAAAATCAATGTTCTTCAGCACCATCTAAATCCATGTTGGGAATGTGAATACAATGGATGAATGGGATGGGAAAAGTTTTTTTCCAGTTTAAACAATCCTTTGTATTTCGAAAATGTTGTTCATGTATTTGAGTCTATGTATCCATTCTCTCTCTTATCCCGCATTAACCATTTGTAGTTATATATGATGCCAGACAAACACATACTGCAGTATTATGTAAGTGGTTTTAACTGCAATAGGAATTTGTCATAATCAACCTCTTTTACATGTTCTGTTAATGAAAAAAGGGAAACAAGTATGAGTCTGAGTGCTGCTTCAAACTCAAGCACTCTCTGGTTGACTCTTGGACTTGTCTTGACCACAGATTCAAGGACCTCTCTAGCTCGTTTTCTACTCGCTGAAGAAACTCTAATTTTCGGAACTGAATGCACATGCTGTCCCTTGTGCACAAATAATTTCATCAATATATCATTGTTGGGAAGAATAAAGTAGTTGTTAGCACCGCACATCATTTGCAATATTGACGGTTTTTCACAATATGTGCAGTCCATTTCTTCCACCAACGCTAGTAGGTTGTCTGGTGGTTTTTGAAGAATGCCCCTGAAATGAAATTCATTCTTCTCCATATTCCTTGTTAAAAACATACAACTCGTATTCACACATTACAAATGACCAATTCAGCTACTTTTGCTCACCCTTGCTTCAACCTGTCAATGTGTTGTTCTCGCATGTGACCAATACTGACTGCTGTCTTTATAATTCATTCCCAAGTACTTCCCTGTGCGTCCAGTGAGTGGTGGCAGTTCGTAGATCACATCCCTTTTACAATTTTGTGAAACTTCTTTTTACCAGATTCAGGGTGGAACAACAAATGAGTTCTCACCCTATGTGGCATCTGACCAGCTTCTCAAGTAAGACAACCGATCAATTTCGTCTGGCAGAGCAAACAAGACGAAAGAATGGTCCCAGCGATGAAACCAATTTGTAAAATTTGCCTCTCCAGACCATTGCAAAGCAGATGACAAAATCTCCTCCTTCCATCCCACTCCATCACGTTCTATCATTTGCAACAACTTATAATCCTTAGACGAAGAAACTGATAATTCCACGCGCAAATCATTGTCAAAAACAAAAACAAATCCATCTTCATCTTCTTTAAGATACTTACTCAACATTCTTTGGCAGATTGTGGCCATGTCCTCTTCCAGAACCACAAGAATTTCGGACTAATGTAACAGAAATGTTTATTCCGTGCAATGTGAATGTTTAATGTTTCATGCAAGATGCAACGTGCAATAATGCAAAACACACATTCCAGCACGGCATCTTACTGATTGCCCACCATTAATGTCCCGTATTCCCTTTCTTAGAATTTGTTAATCTATCCGTTACAATTTAAAAATCATCATTTACAAATTTGTTTTTTAAAAATCTGACATTTCATTGGACCCTATCTCAAGAAACCCCAATATTAAAAGAATGTTAAATGTAATACTACATTGGAGTCAATATTTTAAAATATTATTCTACTAGAAATACAAATATATCAATTATTAAATATTGCTATGTTATCTTTGCTTGGTAAACTTTATGGAGTTTAGTAGTTTATAGTAATTGTAAACTCAACTAGTATAATTTTATTTCTAATAGAATAATATTTTTAAATATTGACTCTGATGTAGTTTTGCATTTAACATTCTTTTAACATTGAGATAAGGTCCAGTGAAATGTCGGTTGTTCAGAGCGAGGAGCTTGTTTGAAGCGCAAGAGGTGAGATCAGCATCATGGACTTCCTCTGCATTCCGCCTCATGGTCGCCGCCCCTCCAGCAGAAGATATGTCAAGGCCGTGCCTCGCGTCCTTCAACTTACAAATTTATGAGTCAGATCCATGAAGCACTGTCAGCCTCATATCCTCAAACCTCCATCAGCCCACACTTAGCCTTTCCTCCCTCTCAGATCCCTTAATCTTTTTCAGCCTCACCTTCTCCTCCCACCGACTGGAATTGATATCACCAACTCCTTCAGTCAGCAGTGACTCAGGAATGATTTCCGTCCCACCGACTTAGGAGGTCGGCATCCTCCTATGTAGTCGGTGGGATGTACACTGCTCGTGTCCCCAGTATATGCCCCCAATGGGGGCAAAACCCACCTACTTGGGAGGTCGGCATCCTCCCATGCAGTCGGTGGGTATGGTGGGAGTGCTTCAACTCAGAGTATGCCCCCAATGGCAAACCTTAATTCCACCATCTATTGAAGCTGGTGACCTCACAGCCAGACGGTGGCTTTATTAGCCCGAAGACTCATTTCAATCTTTCTTTTAATCATTTCATATAAGTGATTAACATTTTTTTATTACAGAATGCGAAGAAGTTCAGCTAGATTGAAGTCAAAGAATTTGCAACCATCCACACAACGTGAAGCTGAAGCACAGGCTTTTGTAAAGTCTGTTGTCCCCAAGTGCAGAGCGATGAGCGGAATAAACAATTCTCAGCAAAATCTTGAGACGGTGAAGGTTGTTAACAAGGTTGTTGTAAGGGGACTGGAGGAACAGATTGATGACTTGCCAGAGCTGCCAAATGAGTTGGACGAAAATGTCACACTGGTTGAGGACGTGAATGCCAAGCAACCCGAAGCTGGTTTGGACACAATGCAGGCATTTCAATTCTCAGGCACCCAGGCGCATGACGAGGTGATTCTGATAGATAAGGAACAGAGGCCGGAGGATCTAAGAAGCGTGCCAAGAAGAAAACAGATAAAGGTGGTGACGAATCAAAAAGGTGGAGAGAGAAAGCTAAACAAGTTGAGCCTCAGCAGGAAGCGGACGTCTACAGTAATCCTGCAAGCTTGCATTTTGAAACCAGCACGGACCTACTTGCTAGGATCTTAGTTCGCGCCACCAGACGTCCCAGTATGCAGGCTTTTGCCTAATGAAATTGTTAGGAGGGTAAACAAAGCGGATCTGCACAAGCTTATGTTGAGCTTCAAGAAATCATCTAGCTATCTCAGGTTGACAATGTAATTCATCCTGTCTGTTAGCGGGGAGAGAGACAATAGCAAATGTGAAGAAGCTGAAGCACCGCATGAAGAGTTTGAAGCAGAATTGAGGCTGGAGAAGAACAAAGAGTGGCTTCCACTTCTTTCGATGAAGATCTTCAAGACTCAGGATGGAAACAATTAAAGATTTCTTAAAGTGTATCGTGGGTGGTAATTTTAAAAAGAGGTGAATTAGGTAAGTCATCGTTGGGGTCTTGTATATTTTCCCCGGTTGTAATTCTGTTAAGATGATCAGCTTGTTCATGTTATTTGCCAAGTTTGTGAACTATTTCAAAATTTAATTCTTGTAATAACAAAAACCATCTTGCTATTCATATGTTAAAGATGGGTTTGTTGAGTAGATGAATCAATGTTTGATGATTAACATATTTTGACTTTGTTGGAAAGTAAATAGTGTCGGAATTTATATCATGCCTAAGGCTTCTTTCTCTGTAGTTGTATAATTCATTTCTGGTGGAGAAAGTCGTCGACTTGCATAATATATAGGGTGATTATAATGATCGTCTTTTCTTTAGCAAAGAATTGCTCCTAGCACATAGTTAGAAGCATCAATTTGTATGAGAAATTCTTGAGTCTAGATTGGTTGGACAAGAATTAGTGCTTGTATAAGTTTATCTTTGAGTAACAAGAATGCTTGCTGACATTCTTGAGTCTAGTGATAGAATTTGTTTTTCTTGAGTAAATCAGTTAAGGGTTTAGTGACTTTGGCATAGTCCTTAATAAATCTTCTATGGTGACCCATCTTGCCCAGAAAACTTCGCAAACTTTTGAGATCATGAGGTGGTTGCATTTTCATAATGACATCAGTTTTAGCTTTATTGATTTGAATGCCTTGGGTGGAAACATGTGGCCAAGTAGTATTCCTGATTTAACAAAGAAAGTACATTTTTCAGGATTAAAAGCAACTTGGTTTTGTTTGCATTTGATAAAACATTTCTTAAGATATTCAAGGTGTTTGTTTTTAGGTCCAAAGACACAAAAGTCATCCATAAAGGCTTGCATGAAATCTGTGAGATAATCTTGGAAAGTATCGGTAATGATCCGTTGAAAAGTAAATGGGGCATTGGTTAATCCAAATGGCATTTGCATGTATGCATATGCTCCCCAAGGACTTATGAAAGCTGTTTTATGTTGATCTTCGACAGCTATGTGTACTTTATTGTAGCTTGAAAAACCGTCAAAAAATGAGTACATCTAATGACTTGCTACGGCATTCAGTATTTTATTTGAAAATGGGATGGGAAAGGCATCTTTTGTAGTGGCATCATTTAACTTCTTATAGTTCACACAGATGCATAATTTCCCATTTTTCTTGGGTACAATGACTAAAGGTGACAGCCATTGGGCATTTGTATTGGATATATAAATATTTCTTCAAAGAGTTTGTTGATTTCAGCTTTTACTTTTTTAGTGAATGTGGGATTCATCCGGTAAGCAATTTATTTAATGTGTCAAATGCCTAGAAGTAATTCAATCCGATGTGTATATAAATTAGGTGGTATACCTTTGAGGTCTTTATATGACCAAACAAAGATATCTTTATATTTAGTAAGGAGGATAGTAGCATCAAATCTAAAAGGTTTGTTGAGTTGTGTAGCTATTAAGACGTTTTATGGATTTGAGAGAACCCCTAGATTTAATTCTTCAATGTCTTCATTAATATTTACATGAAGTTTGAATTCTTGATTTTCAGTGATGAGAGCTACTTCATCTTATATATCTAAGTGATATTCTGTAGTTTGTAGTTGTTTTGGTTGTATCGCTAGTCTTGTTTTTTGTATGGTAGTTTTTGTTATATTTGTCTTCATTTAGCATTTAGGACTGAAATGAGACTAACACAAAGGGTATGACAGTGAGGGTGTTTGGCAAACACGGTAAGTTATCATTTAGCGATATTGAGGGACTAAGCGTGGGGGTTCCTAACACTAATAAGTGCAAGCAAACGAATGAGTTTCTCTAACTAGGTCAAGTATGCTTGACTAATAGCACTTAGGAATTCTGTCCTTATACTCATTTGGTCAAGTGCACACGTGAAGACCAGTTTCTCAACTAGTTTAGACAGAGATTGATAACGAGTCCAGCAATACCGACCTCCTGCCGTCATGGCAATAAGGAAAGAATATCCGAAAAGACTAACCGACAGGTAACTTTCGATACCCGAAGTCACATTCGCGACACTCTCCCCCCCTAGGGAAGATCGACATCCTCGTTGATGTATACTCGATTTTAGACCACTGGCAAGGTAACAACTCCAGAAAAAGTTCACGGTGATCACACTATGTGAGAAATGCACTAACTTAAATGAGTTAGAAGATAACCTCTTTATCTAACATGGATGCACTACTAGCTCAGACACCTTCCGGCCGTTGTCAACAAGGAAATGACCAATGGAGTTAGCCACCCTTGCTACTCTGGGTGTCACCCAGCTTGCAAAAGTGTGATACGCCCCTGCCTGTAGGGATATAGAGAGAAAAGCCAGAGGTTCCAACCCTCCTGAGCAAAGAAACCAAACTTGTCGGTAAGGTTTAAATAGAGTACTGTAAATAGGTAGTTAGAGTTGTTTACACGGTCATGCCCTTTTTAAATGACAAAAGGAATATCGACAGAGAGGCAGGTGATGTGACCAGTCGACAGTAGCTACCCCATAACTAAAGATTTCACCATGCACATGAAGTGCTAAAGCCAATCTACCTATACTGGCCCAAAATCAAAGATCAATAGATGGTATTTGATAAATCAGTATTATAGTACAGGAACCACCAAGATCAGCATGATTGGAAAAGATAGGATTCACTATCCAACAAAATTCAATAGTCAACGTATCATCAAGAAAACTCAATGATAAAACTTAATTATCAAATATTGCAGATAGAATGCCAAACAATTTACGAAAGATAACTCAAAGAACACAAAGTATCATTGACTAACAAGCACAATGCTTGCAAATGTATCACCCAAAGGAAATAACATCCCAACCTGTCAAAATGAACTCAAGCAACAATCGACAGAATAGAATGAATAAAATAAGACTAATAAACATTCATTCATGCCAATTATTGCACTTAGCCAATCTGAATAGATCCCGGTCAATAATACCAAAGAACCAGAGTTGTTTAAGCAAGTGCCAGTAACATCCTATTGATATCTCAAACCCAATAGATGTTCAAACCCAAATGCATTTTGTTCTGTTCTCTAAGCAACACTACAGACTAAACGTTAGGTCTCTTTCTCTAAGATGGAAATTTTTTCCACAAATTTTTTTAGACTTTTCCAATGGCTGATTTGTTGATCACTTTGCCCGAAAACCATTCCGTTTTCGTAAGTTAATACAAACTAGTGAAGGTGGTTAAAGTTGACTTTAGTTAGCTTACACTTTAGTAGGTAGTTTGTATAATGCAACCGGAAAGGGATGCTAGCTTTTGGGGCTAAAGCAATTGAGTTGGATAAAGTCTGGAGTTGGTGTAGAAAAATGGTTGTTGCACTTTTTTAAGAAGGGTAACCCTTGTGCTTTTTTTCTGTAGCGTTATGCTTGGTGGTATGTTGCACTTTGCATTTCATTAGACTCTATGAGAGTAGTAAGCTCTCACTGATCTTGAAGCTTTGCACTTTGGTTGAGGATAGTGATGTCTAACTTAGTTGTTTGTGGTTGAAATGTTGATACCTATACTATAGCTTTGTCTATAAGGAGGTTATGTACTAATATGAGTTCATCTTATGGTCTTCTCTTTAGTTTTGACTGAGTGTTGATCATGCATAGCTAGCCTTTTCAAGACATGCTTAGAGCTATTGGTTAAATGCATTAGTGAGTTTATTGCGGTTGAGTTGGAATCGAGTGGTCATTTAGTTTATGCTTGTCTATGAACCTTTATCTCATGCTTGGGATATTATGTTCATGTTGGACAAGTATATATAACTCAATGGCATGAGTTTAGTGTTTGGGTTTTGTGAAGGCAAGTTGAAAAGTGATTATTAGTTGCTTTGCAAACTAATGATTACTTGTAAACTTTGTCAAGGACTATTGACACTTGCTTCACTTGATGAAGATTTATCAGTGATGGATTTACTTTACCGGATGGTGTTGCAGAGGATCATGTCGTTAAACTTATATGGGTTTTCCATGTTGGCATGTGGACTCTACCTCTATCAATATCATTTGGATACGTTTAGTTTGTAGTGTTGGATTTCATGGAGTCTTGGATGTGGTGATTCATTCCTTAAGGAAGTGTTATCTGTAACTAAGTTTTGTTGAAGGATTGGTCTCGGATACTAAGTAAAGTATCTTCGACCTTGGTTAGCTTAATTGCTAGGGAGTTTTGAGTGGTGATTGACTTGTGCTTTCTTCTAGCTTTGTTATGGTGTTGATGGCATTGAAGTGATGCCTTGTCATTGATATTGTTGATGTTGAGTTTTAAGTGAAATGAGAGGTCTCTTCAAAAGATTGATGTCGAGTTTTATTAGTCTCGATGATGATAGTGTTGATGATTTGGCTATAGCTTTATGTTATTGGCATTCGTGTATTTGCTAGTTAGCAACTATGTGAGCGTTCAAATGAGCTGAGTGGCAAGTTTGAGTTAGTTGCATTTTAGAAGAGATTATTTAGTAAGGGTTGAGCTTTGGCTTTTCCTTGAAAAGTGATTCAGTAGTGGACTATACTAACTTTACAAGTGGAAGAGTTAGTGATCAATATTAGAATGTTTGAATCCTTATTGGGTTTGAGTTGGAATATATCAATCATTAATGATTCTTCTTGTGCTTGTTATGAAGTAAATTATGTGTTGCTATAGATGGATTCATGGAGGATCGTTGAACTGGAGTGGGGAGCCATGTCCTCTCAACATACTACTCCTTAAAGATAGGTCCATACTCAGGACTTTCCAATTCCAACACAAGTGGTGATATATTTGGCCACTAATAAGAGTCAGATTAAGGAACAACTCCGATACCAAATTCTAAGTGACTAATTTTTCCATTGTACTTTAGTCACTTAACCATACTTCTGACCACTTGGAAGAGTCTCCTTCATAACCTCCATAAATCCAATTTAGGACTTGGGGCTTGCCAGTCCTGAGGATGGCATTCATGCCACTTAACCTTTGCACTTGGTCTAAGTGCTCCACATGTCCGATCCTATGAACGACACCCCAAGGTACCACCGACATACCAGCCCATTATGCTAAGGCCATGCCCATTCACCTTAGTCACACCCGTGGTCCAACACCACCAGCATCACAATCCCATTTTTCAAAGACTGGGTCATCCGTCCATGAGTGGTAATCCCAAATCCACTTCTTAGCATCTTTAGGGTTTAGGGTATCCGCATACATGGGGAACAGCCTTCCCCAATATCCCTTTTATAGTCCCCACCAAGTCCCTTTTCTGTCCATATCTGTGTTTGCCAACACTGCTGTTGGGACAAGGCCCACAAGCTTGATCACTAAATCCCACTATCCTTTGGGTTGGGACTTCCTCACCACAGGACCGCATCCTTGGTCACCACACCAGAGGATTGCTCCTCTTCCTTTCTACAGTTTGGGACTTTGGGACAACATTTTGGAACACCATGGCCTTACACAAGCCTCCTGGGTACTCTTCCCACCTATCACCTTTGGGTGCTCTAGCCATGGTCTTAGAGTGAGGTTCCGTTGAGCCACACTAGGTATCCAAGTAAATAGTGCCACCCACACTTGGACTGGGAACATCGACCATTCAATCTCCCAGGGGAACTAGAGCCAGCTCTTGAACACTTCACCAAGATACCCCGCTTGTCGGTCCATATTCACTCTAGTCTTGGACTTTCTAGTGGTCAGCTCATCACCCAACACTTGGGTACAGCCTTCTTAGGCCAAACTAGCCTTTTCTAGCCAAACTGGCTCCATTAGGCTCCAAGCCCCACACTCTCCCTATTATACTTTTGGAACCCCCTGCAGCCCCTCCCGGGGGACGATCTTTTTGGGCTTTCACCC
This sequence comes from Selaginella moellendorffii, assembly GCF_000143415.4. NCBI lineage: Eukaryota > Viridiplantae > Streptophyta > Lycopodiopsida > Selaginellales > Selaginellaceae > Selaginella > Selaginella moellendorffii. The sequence continues at coordinate 1,531,861 of NW_003314294.1, read as the reverse complement.
AACAGCCTGTATTAGTGTTCGGACTCAGTCTCGGTCCTGGTTCCAAACTCGGATTTGGTCTCGGTCTCGGTTTCGGACTCGAACTCAATCTCGGTCTTGGTTCCATCTCGGACTCCGTCTCGGGCCCATCTCGGGCTCCATCTCAGACTCCATCTTGGGTCCATCTTGAACTCCATCTCAGACTCCATCTTGGGTCCATCTTGAACTCCATCTGGGGTCCATCTCGAACTCCATCTTGGGTCCATCTCGGACTCCATCTCGGACTCCATCTCGGGTCCATCTCAAACTCCATCTCGGGTCCATTTCGGACTCCATCTCAGACTCCATTTTGGGTCCATCTCGGACTCCATCTAAACCGGGTCCATCTTAGACTTCATCTTGGGTCCATCTCGGACTCTATCTCGGATCCATCTTGGGTCCATCTCGGACTCCATCTCGGGTCCATCTCGGACTTCATCTCGGACTCCATCTTAGGTCCATCTTGGGTCCCTTTTCTAGGGACTCACTTATTGCTTGCTTCGTGCTTGTTCCTCGAGCACTTCGTTGGGAGTTCCACTCCCGCTCTTGACCTTTTAAGTCGGAGCTTTTAATCCAAACGTGTTACGCTTGTTTGGCTTTCGCTTCAGCCATTACCACGTGGCACCCTTTTGGCTCCACTTTGGGGCCTAGGGATTTTGTGTCTCACAACTAGCTTTACCATCAACCACTTTAGGGTTGATCATTGCTTAACCAATCAACTTTGTAAACACATTACTCACTATCACATTATAATAATCACAATGACTTGATCAGAGCAAACCATAAAGAACATATGATATTGTGAAAAGCCAAAAGCCATCAAAGAGAACAACTAATTATCATTAAAGACTATGAATCATCCCATCAATAGAGAGATGCATAATCATTGTCAAAAAAGGAGTCCACAATCTCGAAGAATAGCAAATCATTCTATATCAACAACAATCAAACAAAACCTTCGACAAGGATGATTAATTACTCTAAATGATAGTTAATCATCACCAATGATTGTTAGATGCAAAAGCCAACTTCAACATCGAAGCTAGTAAGCTAAAATGCCTTCCCAACAACTTCTAACACATAAAACAATGAGCATAAAACTCAAAGAACCAAAAGCTTTAAAAAGCTTATAGCCAAGTTTTGCCTAAGAATAATCACAAGTTTTGCATAAACTAACTTCAATCCTAAAGAAAAAATCATGGTACAACCTATAATATCCTTCTCAACACATCCATAAGCTAAACTTCATAATGCAAAGCTAATGGAGAGCATGTCTGCATCAATCCAAAAGCTAAACACAATAAAGTTATGCTCAACAAGTGATTATTTAATTGATCCTCTATAAATCTATCTATAGCAAAACGTAATTCATTTCATAACAAGCACAAGAAAAATTATCAATGATTGATATATCCCAACTCAAATCCAATAAAGATTCAAACATTCCAATATTAATCACTAACTGTTCATCTCGTAAAGGTAGCATAGTCCATGATTGAATCACTTTTCAAGGAAAAGCTTAAACCTCAACCCCTATTAAACAATCTCGTCTAGAACACAATTAACTTAACTTGCCACTCAATTCATTTAAATGTTAATATAATTGCTAACTAGCAAATGCACGAATGTTAACAACACAAAGTTACGGCCCAAGTATCAACACTATTGGCATCGAGACTAATGAAACTCAATATTAATCATACAGAGAGAGATCTCATTTCACTCAAATCTCAACATCAATAATGTTAATAACAAGGCATCACTTCAATACCATCAGCAACATAACAAAGTTAGAAGAAAGCAAAAGTGAATCACCACTCAAAGCTTTTTAGCAACTAAGCTAACCAAAGTTAAAGATACTTTAGTCAGTATCCAAGATTAATCCTTCAACAATACTCAGCTACAGATAACACTACATCAAGGAGTGATTCACCACATCCAAGACTCAATGAAATTCAACACTACGAACTAAATACAACCAAATGATATTGACAAAGGTAGAGTTGACACACTAACATGGAAAACCCATGTAAGTTTAACAACATGATCCTTTGAAACACCATCCGGTAAAGCAAGCCCATCATTGCTAAATCTTCATCAAGTGAAGCAAGTGTTAACAATCCTTGACGAAATCTACAAGCAATCACTAGTCGCAAAACAACTAACAATCATTCTTCGACTTGCCTTCACAAGAACCAAACACTAAACTCGTGCCATTGAGTTATATGCTTGGCTAACATGAACATAATATCCCAAGCATGAGATAAAGATTCATAGATAAGCATAAATTAAATGACCATGTGAATCCAACTCAACCGCAATAAGCTCACTAATGCATTTAGCCATTAGCTCTAAGCATGCCTTGAAGAGGCTAGCTAAACATGATCAACACTTAGTTGAAACTAAAGTGAAGACTATGAGATGGACTCATATTGGTACACAACCTCCTCATAGACAAAGCTATAATACAGGTACTAACATCTCAACATCACTATCCTCAGCCAAGGCGCAGGGTTACCAAGACTAAGTCAAGATAAGTGAGGGTTCACTACTCTCATAGAGTCTAATGAAATGCAAAGTGCAACCTACCAAGCAGAACGCTATAGAAGAAAAGCACAAGGGTCACCTTTCTTAGAAAAGCGCAACGGCCACTTTTCTACGCTAACTCCAGACTCTATTCAACTCAATTGCTTTAGCCCTAAAAGTCAGCATCCCTTTCGGGTTGCATCATACAAATTACCTATTAGGGTTTAAACCAACCGAAGCCAACTCCAACCCTTTCATTAGTTTGTACTGGCTTACGAAAACGGAATGGTTTCCGAGCAAAGTGATCAATAGATCAACTTTTGGAAAAGTCTAAGAAAATTTGTGGAAATTTTTTCATCCTAGAGAAAGAATGACTCTCAATTTAGGAATGCAAACTTTTAAGACTCAACCAACTTCCTCCTACCTATTACTTCACATAGGTTCACCTCAACACAAATTCTTATAATCCAACAATATGCTTAAGCATCAAACATCTTTTTGCTCATACTTCTGACATTCAACACCAATATTCACAAAAATGCAAAATGAACATCCAAGGTTTGATCACAAAGACCATATCTTCAGATATCTATATTGCACTCACATTTCTCTTCATCCACCTTCAGGATCTAATATGAAG
>NW_003314294.1:1490013-1528577 GCF_000143415.4 Selaginella moellendorffii | reverse complement strand
ACAAGTGTTAGTGACGTCAATGCCTTAACTACACACGTTCTCCATTGGACAATTTACTCCAAGTGCTAACAGATTAACTGACAAGCTATAGCAACCAACACCTCAATAGGCCAACTTAAAGAACTAAAGAATCAACATAGACTTAGCATAATGGACCATTATTGAGAATCCAGTCAAAGTTACTACAATGCTACTATATGTAAGTAGATTAGCTTCTCTATCAACCATTTTGGGGTTGATCATCGTTTAACTAAGCAACTTCGTAAACACATTGCTTATTATCACATGGATTTGATATAAAATCACAATGACTTGATCATCAATTGAGTAACACCATGAGTAAGTCTATATTATTACTTAATTATTATATGAGACTTAATTATCAGTGAATAAAACTTAGATTAGAACACAAAAGTATTCCAATGAAATTATCATCTGATAAACCAGAATCATAGTACAGGAACCACCGAGATTATCATAATTGGTAAAAAAAGGATTCACTATCTAGCAAAATTCAATAGCAAGTGTATCATCAAAAAAACTTAATGATAAAACTTAACTATCAAATATTATAGATAGAATGCTAAACAACTTACAAAAGATAATTCAAAGAACACAAAGTATCATTGACTGAGAAGCACAATGCTTGCGAATGTATCACTCAAAGGAAATAACATCCCAACCTATCAGAATGAACTCGAGCAACAATCAACAGAACAGAATGAATGAGGTAAGACTAACAAACATTCATTTATGCCAATTATCGCACTTAGCCAATCTGAATAGGTCCCACCAAAGAACCAAAGTTGCCTAAGCAAGTGCTAGCAACATCCTATTGATGTATCAAACCTAATAGACCAATCTAGAGTAAACCACAAAGAACATGTGGTATTCTGAAAAGCCATAAGCCACCAAAGAGAACAATTAACTATCATGAAAGACCATCAATCATCTTATCAATAAAGAGATGCATGATCATTATCGAATAAAGAATCCACTATCCCAAAGAATAGCGAATCATTCTATATCAACAACAATAAAGCAAAACCTTTTGACAAGGATAATCAACTATCCTAAATGATAGTTAATTATCACCAATGATTGCTAGATGCAAATACTAACTTTATCGAAGTTAATGAGCCAAAATTACCTTCCCCAACAACTTCTAACAAATGGACTACAAGCATGAAAATTCAAGGAACCAAAAGCTCAAAGAAGCCTATAGCTAAGTCTTGCCTAATAATAATCACAAGTTTTACATGAACTAACTTCAATGCTAAAAAAAAATCATGGTACAAGCCATAATATCCTCGTCAACACATCTATAAGCTAAACTTCATAATGCCAGAGCTACTGAAAAGCATGTCTGCATCAATCCAAAAGCTAAGCATAACGAAGTTATGCTTAACAAGTGATTACCAAAAGATCCTCCATGAATCCATCTATGGCAAGATGTAACTCACTTCATAACAAACACAAAAAGAATTATCAATGATCGATATATTCCAACTCAAAGCATGAGTCAATCACCACTCAAAACTCCCTAGAAACTAGGCTAACCAAGGTCGAAGATACTTTACTTAGTATCCGAGACCAATCCTTCAGCAAAACTTAGTTACAAATAACACTTCCTCAAGAAGTGAATCACCACATCCAAGACTCTATGAAATCCAACACTACAGACTAAATGTATCCAAATGATATCGACAGAGGCTACGTCTCAACGAGTACTATCCAATGAGATTGGGCAACTAGTCTTGTTGTATACTGTAGCGCACTTGAATTTGGAGCCAAACTCCAAACCCATTGCACTACGAAACGAGGGTCTAGTACAATCCTACAAGCACTAGCTCCCCGTATCCAGCACCTACACACAAAATGGTGTCAGATGGAGTTTGGCACAAGTTTGGCATACTAATGGCCTAATGTGAGGAGGAGGGTACCCCACCGACTAGAGTAGCATGGAGGTTAAGCTTAGACCCATGCCAAACGCAGAACAAAGAGCAACACAGCCCAGCGGGAGCCAAACTAATGTCTCAGGTGGTCAGACATGAAATCTAACCACTATCCCTACTATACATTTGGAACCCTCTATAGCCCCCCCCCCCCCCCCCCCCGCCTTGAGGAACACACGCTTTGGGCTTTTACCCCAAGCCTCCCTTAGTACCAGGAGTTAGTCTTTGGGACAAGCTTGAAACTTATTAAATATGGAATGTTCCTAGATTGTGAATTTGGACATGGGACGAACACCATTGTGTTTAGGCCGATCTCTACATTCTGTAGATATGTTGAATGAGCGAATCTAGACACTTTCCATAATTAGCATTTGGAACTGAAATGAGACTAACACAAAGAGTATGATAGCGAGGGAGTTTGGCAGACATGGTAAGCTATCATCCAGCGATAATGAGGGATTAGTCTCAATATGCGAGGGTTCTTGCCAAGCCAGTGCAACATAGAGCAAAAGAGAACTAAAAAGCCAAGCCAAGTATGCTTGGCCAAATAGACACTTAAGAATTCCGTCTTTATGCTCATCTAGCCAAGTACAGATGCTAAGTCCAGTTTACTAACACTTGAACAAGAGGGGCCAATAAAGGGAACCAACAGTACCGACCTCCTACCATCATGGTAGTAAGGAGAGAGTGTCTATATCTGTAAGGACTGGCTGATAAGTATCTTTTGATACCCAAAGTCACATTCACGACACTCTTCCCCCTTTGGGGAAGATCGACGTCCTCATCAATGCATACTTGAGTCTAGCAAACCGTTGAGGAAACAACTCCTAAAGTTAATGAAAAGCACACTATGTGGGAAACACACCAACTTAAATGAGTTATGTAACGACCTCTCCTCTATGTCCAAAAACGTTAAGACTTAGACACCCTCCGGCTGTCACCAGCAAGGAAATGACTAACGGAGTTAGCCACCTTTGTTGCTCCGAGTACCACTCGACTTATAAAGGAATGATACATCCCTACCCATAGGGATATAGGGAAAAGGCCAAAGGCCTAACTGCCCCTGAGCAAAAAATCAACCCCATTAGGAAGATTTAGATAAGTATTATAAACTGGCAAATTAAATTGTTTACACGACCACACCTCTTTTCAAAAGTGAGTCATGGAGAGAGAGGTGGGGACTTGTAATCAATCTATAATAGTTATCCTCATGGTTATGGATTGGACCTATGCACCGAAGTCAGCCTGCCAAAACTGACCCAAGTACTAATGAACGAGAGGAACGACATGTTGATTTATAGAAATATATTACTTTATTAATTTGCAAAATTTATTATAAAGTTTACAAAAGCTAGTCTTTATTACTATTCTTATACTCCGTGACAAGCTCACGAGCATGGGTAAGATTACTAAGAGGCTCCCAAGTTGATTCACAAATTGGGTAACCTTTCCACTTAACTAAATACTCTTGATGTTTGGCATGTTTAAGCCAGCGTGTATCCAAAATAACCTCTACTTCATATTTAGGTTCATCATCCACAATGTCTAGTGGTGGATGAATCTCCCTTTGATGTGCAACATCCATAGTGTAAGGAGCCAATAAATTGGCATGAAATACATTATGAACATTGGACATTTCCACAGGCAGATCCAACCAATAGGGATACATCACCAAGACATTTTAAAACCCAATAGGGTCCAACATATCTCAGTAACAACTTCCGAAATAAACATCCCTTAATGTTCAAGTTTTGGGAAGATAGCCACACCTGATCTCCCACTTGATAGGATACATCCTGACAATACTGATCCTTACCACGTCGATACCTATCCTGAGCTTTGCCCATCGCCTCAATAGCCCTAGACCAACCTTGGCGTAGCTGCTCCACATAAGTCTCAACGGCCGGGACCAACACTTTAGTCATTGGTTTCGATACAATAATTTGTTGAGGAACCCCACGAGCATTCCCTTGCAACATCTCCCATGGAGAACAGCCTATAACGTTGTGAAATATGTTGTTACAACAGATTTTTGCTGTGTCCAAATGCTCAACCTAATCGCGTTGGTCTACTGCGACATAGTACCATAGATAATCCTCAACTTGAGCATTCACACATTTGGTTTGCCCATTATTTTGAGGATGATAAGCCATACTAAACTTCAACTTGGTACCAAACAACTGGAATAATGTGCCCCAAAACTTTCCTGTAAACCTCGAATCTTTATCCAAGATCATCTCTTCGGGAAGACCACAAACCCACACTATTTCATGGAGAAAGAGTTTTGCTGCTTGCTTCGCATTCATTATTTCCATAGTTGGAATGAAGTGTGCAATCTTTGACAACTAATCCACAACCACCATCAAAGCATCATAACCCTTAGACTTCGACAAGCAAGTGACAAAATCAAGTGTCACACTCTAAAATGGCCATGCCGATGCTGAAATGCATTGCAATTTTCTAGCCTGCTTCTCAATTCTGCGCTTACATTGCTGGCATATAGGGCAAGAATGGACATAATCCGCTACGTCGCCTTCTATACCAAACCAGAAAAATCCCTTTTTCAATGAAGCCAGAGTCCTCCATAGCCAGAGTCCTTTCCACCATATCCTACTGTTGGAACATCATGATGTTTCCGCAGAAACATATGTTGCAGATCCTTAGAGGGAAGATACAATTGTTCTTGCTTATAGAATATAAGCCCATCCCAAACCAAGTAGTGAAGCTTCACATTGGTTCGACTAGCAACTTTCATTGCTTCGCTACTAGGGTTCTACTTCGACAACTCCACACAGTGTAAGATTGCCTTCGCTAATGGATCACTTCCATACAAAGCCGGAACATCCTCTAACTAGTCCAAACTGATTACCAATATTGCTCGAAACTGAGCCTGATGACTCAATGCATCTGGGACAATATTGTTTTTACCAAGTTTATATATGATTTCAATATCATATCTGGCAAGCTTCTCTTGCCAACGAGACTGCTTCGGCATAAGTTTAGGCTGCGTAGCAAAGTAGCTTAGTGTGTTACTATTTATATAAACCTTGGTATGTCCATCCAAGTAGTGTCTCTAGTGTTCCAGGGCCGACACTATAGCAAACATCTCTTTCTCATGCGTTGGCCATCTTCGTTGAGTTTCATCCAATTTTTTGGAATAGAACACAACGGGACAACCATGTCGCCTTAGCGTAACACCAACTGCTTTGTCACAATCTTGCTACAATATGGCACCAATAGCATAGCCAGATGCATCACAATACACTTCAAAGGGTTTATCAAGATCTGGGATCCTGAGAACAAGAACTGTAGTCAAGATCTCCTTCAACCATACAAAAGCATGTTGACAAGCTGGTGTCCAATGAAACGGAATACTACTCTTCATCAACTCAGTCAATGGAAGAGCAATTCTTGCAAAATTGCGAACAAACTTACGATAGTATCCAACCAAACCGAGAAAGGAACGAATATCTGATATAGTGGTCGGGACTTCCCAGAACTTCACCACTTCCACTTTCTTTAGATCAACCTCAATTACACCACCATCAACTATATGACTGAGAAAGTTTATGCGTAATTGTCCAAAAGTGCATTTACTTTCCTCAGCATATAATTGGTGTTCACGCAGTTTCTGAAACACCAGCTCCAAGTGTTTCAAATGATCCTCCAACATTTCACTGAAGACTAGAACATCGTCGATATATAGGACAACAAATGCATCCAAATAATCTCTGAATATTCTATCCATTATAGTGTTGAACGTTGCCGGAGCATTACATAACCCAAACGGCATGACAAGGAACTCATAAGATCCATACTAAGTCTTAAAGGTTGTCTTCTCCACATCCTGATCCGCCACCCATATCTGATGATACCCGGACCGCAAATCAAGTAGCGTAAAATACATAGCCTTTAAGAGTTGGTCAAACAAGTCATCAATGCGAGGCAAAGGATAACTATTTTTGACCGTGATCTTGTTGAATGCCCAATAGTCAATACATATCCTCATAGTTCTATCCTTTTTCATAATAAAAAGGACTGGCATGCCATAGGTGACTTGCTTGGTCAGATATGACCTTTGTCAAGAAGCTCCGTGAGTTGCTTCTTGAGTTCAACCATCTCCTTGATGTTCAAACGATATGGAGCTTTCATAGGTGGCTTAGAACCTAGACTAACCTTAATTCGATGATCAACCTCACGGCTAGGAGGTAGCCTTAGCAGTAAATCCTTCAGGAAGATATCCTGATTCCTCGCCAACAACTCCAATATCTTCTTTGGTATAGGATCAACCCCATTGCCAATTCGAACTGAGTCACCAATACCCTCAACTTCCATCACTTGAACCTAAAAGGTCCGACATCCCTTCTTAGCTGTTTTTTGAGCGGCCCTCGCAGTTAAGAACTTAGCATCCCAATCCTTTGAGAGCGCTTTTGCAACTGGAAGGACACATCGGGATGTCCTTCTAGACTTCAATGTGATACGACTTTGTCCAGCACCATAAATCCCTTTTATATATTTGTTGAAGAAGTCCATACCAAACACCATCTGAAAATCTGGTATCTTCAACACTACCAAGTCCACTCTTTCTTTCCAATTGGATATTTTTATTGGAACATCTCTCACAAACTTTCTGGCTACTTGCCCACCTTCCACAAACTGGAAGTGCATAAGCGATATTTGCTCAGCATTCATTCCTAACAACTTAACTAAGTCTTTGGATATCACGCTGTGCATAACTCCCGTGTCAATCATTACTCAGATTTGGTGTTTGTGGACAAAGCCTACCAAATACATCAACGGATCAGTGTTTGCATTGACTGCAAGAAAAGCTTGAGGAAAGCAATGAAAATAACATTCTGTCCTGCAGAAGTTAGACTGGAAGATGCTTGTGTGGCGCTACAAACAGGATCCAAAATTTCAAGATTTAAAAAATTTGATACACAGGAACATGGTGAATTTGGACCCGGTGTTACCATATATGGAACTGGCTGTTCTTTTCCTAGCGTTTACGGTGGCGATGGAGTTCTGCACCCCTTTTATCGCAAGGATCCATACGGAGGAGGTTAACAGGCACTTGACGTATACAGATCCTATCGGAACAAAGTTCTGACGGCTTACGCATGTCAAAGGCTGGCTGCTCTTCCTCATAGTCTGTATTGACCAACTCGTCAACCCCTTCAGCTTCGCCACCACCATCTTCCCTCATGACATTAACCCGAGACCTTATCTTATGCTTATTGGGACATTCTGAGGACCTATGTCCTGAATCTCCACAATGGAAGCAATGACTCACACTACCTGTTCCGCTAGGAGTAGGTTTTGCAAATTGCTACTACTTGTACCCACCAGGAGGAGGAACAGAGGGCCTAGGACCAAAAGAAGCTGTTGGTGGTCTCCAACCACCACCACCTTTGTTAACCGTTGCTTGTGAGCCTCCAAGGCAGAACCTACCTTCCACCCTCTGTTTCTGATTACCTTGTTTGTTCCTAGAATTCCTTTTCTTATCCAAATTACCAGCATACGGTTGCTGATATTGTTCCATGAGCGAGTGACTAAAGGCAACTTACTGCACTGCCTCCTTACACTCAAGGTATGTCTTCGGCTTAAACTTCAAAATCTCATTGCGAGAAAGTGAACTTAAACCTTCTAGGAAATAACTTTGAGCATCTTCATCATTTATATTTGCAATTATAATGCGCTTTTGAGCAAACGCATTAACATAATGCATGAGGTCCCGTCGTTGCTTTAACCGCCGCAACTCTGCGCAAAGTCTCAAACCAAGATCATCTAGCAAGTATTCCTTACAGATACGAGACCGCATCTTGGTCCAGCTTCTAGTCTGCTTTTTTTCACCACACACTTGGCGCCACCAAGTTTTGGCATGATCGGTGAGAAAGGATTGCATGCATGCAAATTTCGTACGATCATCTACGTCTGCCACTATGAAATAATTTTCCATATCGTAGACTCAGTCTTCCAAAACCTAATAATCCCATATGCCCCTGAAATTGGGTGGTTTTGGAGGCTTGAACTTTGAAATTTGTGCAACTGGGGGCAGTTGCAAAACTTCATCGTCCTCAGAACTTGAAGAGGAGTCCGGTTGCTTAGGTTTAGCTGGTTTAGCTGCCTTAGCTTCTTTCTTCCTCTTCTTGTTCTCCTTCTTCAATTTGCGAATCTCCCTTCGCAAATTCTTGATCTTGACTTGCTAAGCCATACACTGCAGCACCGCAGCATCTGGCTCTTCCTCTTCTGACTCAGCCTTAGCCTCTTTTGCAGCATCTCTAGTAGGAGTTTCCTCCTCTTGATTCACTTGTCTAAAGATTTCAACATCATCAGCACAGTTTCGTTTCACCATCCTGCTAACTGCATGCATGCCTCTATCAGTAACAAAACATGCATACAACATTCTTACTAAATGGTGCAATCCAACTAATCCTACACAGGTCACTTTGGATCTACTAGAAAAGTCTCTATGTATGCAACTTGAGTCAAAAAATCCGACAAAAGTTGGATAGGAATCACTGAGACAATTTCTCTAATACCAAATGTAGCGCACCTGAATTTGGAGCCGAACTCCAAGCCCGTTGCGCTACGAAATGAGGGTCTGGTACAATCTCACAAGCACCAACTCCCCATATCCAGCACCTACATGGAAAATGGTGTTAGATGGAGTTTGGCACAATTTTGGCATACTGATGGCCTAACGTGAGGAGAAGGGTACCCCACCGACTAGAGTAGTGTGGAGCTTGGGTTTAGACCCAAGCCAAACGCAGAACAAGGAGCGACACAGCCCAACGGGAGCCAAATTAATGTCTTATGTGGTCGGACATGCAATCTAACCACTATCCCTACTATACATTTAGAAACCCCCAAATCCCCCCCCTTTTGAGGAACACGCTTTAGGCTTTCACCCGAAACCTCCCTTAGTACCAGGAGTTAATCTCTGGGACAAGCTTGAAACTTACTAAATATGGAATGTTCCTAGATTGTGAATTTGGACACAAGACAAACACCATTGTGTTTAGGCCAATCTCTACATTTATGCTCTATTTCGTTAAAGTGGGATTTATTCAGTAAAATGGGACTAGGTACAAATTTTCAAGTATTTGAAAATGACGTGAAATTATATGTTTTTTGTCCAAGGGCTAGACATATCTGGGGCATGGTGACTAGCGCGGTGACTTTATGTCCAGACTGAGTCCATCTGGTTGTATAATAAATCTCATTGTCAAGGTGAACAAGCCGAATCTGAAGCTAAAGAAGAGCGATGGCATGCGCGCACACACTATTTGTTTGTTCATTGAGCGTGTGGTGAGCTTTCCAAGATGAACGTCATTCCTATTAGCCAGACATATAACTTAATGGTGAGAACATTTAGATATTATTCAATGTTATCTTTTTCTAACGAATCTATTTGTGAAGGTGTAGCAAGAGGCATTGCTAGTCTGGAGAAGTCATTTAACTCATTTGACCCTTAGTGTATTTTCATGAAACTAAGTAACATTCATATTATTAAGGAATTTCTCTAGTACCTTTTTTTTACGACATAGAGGCTTGCATTTCTTTCAAAGGTGATTTAGTAAAAGGCCTGAGGGCACATGCCATTCTATTTCTCAGACCGGTATTAAAATATACTAGTGCAAAGGGAAAAAGGTATTTGGTGATCAAGTAAATGGCATGAGGGCACACGCCATTATAAGCCTAAGCGCTAGTGGACACCTCCTTTTTGGTACTCTCAGCGGTACTATCATCCTTCTCTGGGTCAGTTGTTTTGCTTTGGATTGTTGTCTCTGACGTTACTGGGGCATTCTCGATAGTTGTTAATGTTGCCGTTTGTTTAGAAAAATGATCACCTGGAGTATAGTACGGGGAGTTTGGAAGACTTATATATTCTACATCTTCACCTATCTCCTTCTCCGTCTCCTTTTCTGCCTCACTTACAGATTTTGTGCTTGCCATGAGAACGCTCTTCACCCTAAAATATGGAGTTCGTTGTGTTATAAAAGGAAACCAACACACTCGCTGCAAGGGAATGATGGTACATAAAGCACGTAAGCCCACAATATGGAATTATGTGCCATTAATATGGGCCACACGCCATATTATTAGATTTATGCACGTGTGATTGGTAAATGCATATGTCACATCATCTTTGTTTTACCTCACACACTATATCAGGCCTAATGAACCATATCACATGTGCGCACATGCTATATATATGGAGAAGTATTATGCAAGGATAGAAATTCAATGCATGATTGTGGAGAGCAATGGCATGAAGCCACATGCTAAATAACATTTTAGAGAAAGAATTAAAATAAAAACATGCAAACAGTACTAAGTGGACCAAGACTTAGAAGTGCACAATTGAATGAGGTATTTCTAATAAATACTTCACTCACCTCATATAGGAATGGCTACCACTCTCAAATGGCGTATCGCCTCATGCCATCACCTCGCAATTTGTTATAACAATCCGATGAATTCATATTCGGCTTGTTCACCTTGAACTTTAAGTAAGATTTGCTAGAACAACTAAAAATTTATACTTGTTATTTGTATCATCTCACCTAGGAATAGCGTAAGGCCACATGCCATCACGCCTCCTCTGATTCAGATTCGGATTGTTCACCTTGAAATAAAATACATTAGAAACTTAGTAAAGGAATATTCATGAATCTCACCTTGAACCCGGGTTATGAATGCTCTTGCTGCATCTCTTGCATGGTCTGGCAAGGTGATGGTGGCACTCTGCTTCCGCATCCAACCATGCACAACATTATCCACCGATATGCTCATGCTGGGATCCCTTGGATTCAGCACCCATCTCTTTTCTAGGCAATCGTTCGTATATCCGGAACTTGGCTTGAACCACTCCACAGTTACATTGAAGGAGTTAGTTTCTGCGTCCTCCTTTGCATCAGTGATGCAGCGCCCCACCCATATCATTTGTTTTTTATTACTGGGTCTGACAAGCACGACCATTCCTTTGCAGACCTGTACTGGATTGAATGCTGAATCCGGCTTCTTGTTCCTCGGCCCACAATAGTGATCCTCAACATCGTTATCTGTCACTGCATTTCCAGAGGACATTGTTCCGCTACTATCTGGTGCTCTAGGTTCTGGCCAAAAGGACTCTTCCAATTCTTCATATACAACCGGCCCATTTTGGATAGCAGATATAATCTTCTCCCAGTATTCGAGCAAAGGCTTGCACCTCTGAAAATAGGATTCTCCACCAAACACCAACCCCCTCTTCCAGAAGGCAATATGCTGTCTAATCCCGGCCACTATACTTTCCTGGTCTTTGAGTCCATCCGGGTGCATCGGTCGTGGGGAACCCTGAGGAATCATAGGTTCCCCAGTTATGGGATCTCTCTTGAAGAGTTCAATGCCGTCCACTGGCAGCCACACTGTGTCCCATTCTCTCATCTTGTACCTCATCACTGGAGCACCGTCACACATGCTGAAATGAAACTGAAGAGGCTTGGAGTGGCCAATCAGCGTTTCGGATCCGTCCCTGATGTAGCCTCTTACAAACCCCTTAAAGTCTGGAACCTCTGTCAGAAGTGCAGCTTCAACAGTGCCTTTGATGCAATTTTGGAATTCATCGTAGAGTTGTGGGAGGGTGAGGACATTGGATTGCCGGAGGGACTCTGCCAGGTGACTGAACATGGCATCGACGTCTTCATGAGTGTGCCCAACCATGAGAAAGCCAAGTGTAACCGTTTCAAATATGCCTTTGGCAACAAGCATCGCCAAGTACGCGAAGACGTACATGTTTTTGTTCTCACTGCCAGCATTGTCTGTTTGGAGCAGAAGATGGGGTGGAAGGCCACATCGGCCGCAAGAACTTCCTTGAGATTCTGCTTCGTTTGGATGAGGCTGTGCATTCACCGGGCGACCAGCCTTGTCGGAATGGCATGAGGCCTCACGTGATAACCCTACAATCTGACGGCCAACATATTCACTGGGATGGCATGGGGCCCCACGTGATACTGCAAGCCTTTGCTCCTCCTCCAGCTGAACCCTGTATGGGGTTCGATCGACAAGGGCCTTATGCAAGGGTTGGCCGTTCAGCTCAGTCTACGCACTTTGCAGAGACCTTAAGTGTTTTGCTAGGGACGCAATCATCATGTTTGCACCCCTGCCACCCCATAGAGGTACAAAGAAGTTCCCATAGTTCTGGGCACCATGCCCATGAGCGATTATGCCAAACAGAGACACAGGCAGCTGCATGGATGAAGAGATTGCCTTGGGGGCAGGATTGAGTCGAGGTAAGCATGTCTTTTTCTGGTCCATTTTGTCGTGGATGATGCAGAGGTAAGAGTCAGGTCTCTCCATGGAGAGAATCCTGTTATGATAATATGCAGTCCTGCAGCTTCTCTGCTCGATGTTGTGGTCGAGCCGCCTTTTAACCAACGTCTCTCGCTCTTGAGCGCTGCAAGAATTCTTCGACAAAGCCATTTTGATAGCAGTGCACTCGTCACACTTTGAAAAGCTGGAGTACTTTCCTATACTCACATCCCTGAACCTGTTGCTCCACAATCTACTAAATCTAGATTGGCTCAGCTTCCTGTAGCCATTACTCTGGAGTTCCCGATTCACATCTTCCAATATGGCCCCCTTGGTATACATGGAAGGGAGAACTCGTTGGGTGTCTCGTGTTCCATCTTCCAAGAAGCGGGTTTTATGTGGTTGCTGCTCGCTACATGTCTCGACAAACCTCTTGAAGATTGCCTCTCCATATACAACATGACCCCTGGTTTTGTGCGTACCGTCGTTCCCATGGACTGCCTGTTGAACCCTTTGTTCCTCGAACTCAGTTTTGATTCTGTAGAATGTGGTTCGAGGGACTCCATAAATGATTCTCCATGCCTTCATGCAGACCAAACCCCTCTGGAAGACCATGCCCCCCACCTGATGTTCTGAAGCATCAACAGATGACCGTAATGCCTCATACACAAAATTGCAAGCTGCCTTCCAGGACAATGTCTTGTATCTTGCTCTCTCCTCTTCAATAGCATCCCAATCAGCATGTTGACAGCACCTCCTCTTGCAACAAGCAACTGTCGAGACCATTCGAACCTCCATCGCCATTTTCTGCCTTTTCGGTTCGTTGCTCAGATCCCTTTGGCTGCGCTTTAGGAAGGTGTACTTTCAATTCCCATGAAGAGATGTTCTGTCATCAGTTGTAGTTGTGTTTGATTGTGAATCCTTCACATTCTCAAACACTAAGTGCCTCAATTTCCACCGCACAATGCTTCCAATAGTCAAACTGTTTTCTTCTGTGTCAACAACCTCTAAAATTGCAACTCCAATATCATCCCAGCCCAATTCTTGATTAGCAACCGCATCTCTTGGATCGACAGCTGTGGCTAAGCCCTCAGCTACCACCTCCCCCTCGGGGTTGTTTAGAAACACCTTTGCCTGAATCCATGTAGCACGGTTCTTAAGATCCACGGAGGGAACATGCGTCGCACTTGCGCTGTCCCCAACATCTGCTTTCTTCTGAAGATTTTTCAAGGCAACAACAACATTTACCCCGACGACCATCTCTCCTCGTTCAATAGCGACCACATTCCCATCGAAGACAGTCTCTACTGATACAGCAGCATTGCCTTCCCCAAGCCTTTGACAGTGTATAACAAAGTTCCGATCCATAGACACAAGGGTCCCTTTTGCAACTCTCTTCCCACCATTCAAAATGTAAACCTTTTCCCCAACCCTGAAGGCCATTCTGAAAGTGCAATAAAGAAGTTAAGACCATACAAAAAATGATTGGAGAATGGCCTAAATCATAACATACCAAACAACCTCAATAGCATGAGGCTACATGCCATTATTCAAACATGCTATTGACACCCACGTGAAATTTCGCATTCACAAAATTGGCATGAGCCCTCATGCCATCTTGATATACACACAGCTGCAGGCAAGTAAAAACATACATGACAATACGCTAGCCATGAAATTGCAAGGGCCCAAGATGGCATGTGGCCTCATGCCATTTCTAAATATGGTCCTAAGCCATTCCATGGTGAACATACCAGGAAGCACAAGTGCCGAATATCAAGAGGAAGCGGTAGCCACACCAAAGACAGTGCCGCTCGCAACACCGCAACTACTCGTAGCGCTGCTCGCAACACCGCAACTGCTCGTAGCGCCGCTCGCACAAACTGCCACTCGCATAAACTGCCGCTCGCAATGGCGCTCGCAATGCCGCAACCGCTCGTAAACGCATAAACCACAGCCCACAACGCCGCTTACACAAGCAGCGCTCACTGCGCTCAGCGGAACCAAGAACACGGCGCACAAAAATGATAGACCTAGGAATGAGTTCGAGAATTCAAAAATAACACACGCTTGAACGTCACATCAAATCCTCTGACAAACCAGATCTTATGACTCCTCTGACAAATTTCAAACTGAGTAGCTTCTAGACTTTGCTGTCGGAGGTTGAACTTTGTCACATCATGTCCTTGCCTCGATCCAGCTGTGCCATGTCAGTGATTCGAACTTTGCCATGCCATGTCAGCGATCCGCGCCAAGATTATTCGCCGTGTAAAGGAATAATTATGCTGTGTGTGTACGTCCATTTATGGCAATATAAGGCCACACGCCATTCAAAGAATAATGCTCGACATAAGGCCACACGCCATTCAAAGAATAATGCTAGTCGAGCATTTTTTGGTGCATTTTTGGGTTCAAAATTGCATGAGCCCACACGCTATAAAGTTTATCTGTACCAAAAATAGAAACAGCTTTATTTACTTGGGAATTTAAGTGGTTGAGGCATTTTTAAACTTACAAACACATGCCCTACTTACATTCCTTTGGTTGCTTAAAATTCAAAAATATTATAAACCTTTCTTTTTGCATTTTCAATGTTTTCAATTATGGTTTTTGATTTTCGTAGCACCAGCCTAGTAATCTATTTGCATCCCGTCATGTTTATAGCTAGCTTTCGTTTGTCCCCTTCGCTAGCCTGAGATACATCTGCTCGGCATCTGCCTCTTACAGCATTTGCCCAGAAAGGGCATCTTTCTTCACGCAGCATTTGCCACATGTTTAGGGTTTAGGGTTTAGGGTTTAGGGTTTAGCAATTCAGTAGCTTGATAAACATGCAAATACAGAACTTGATGCAAAATCCTTTGATATGTCACAATGCCCCTAGGACCATAAACACATTTCAATAGAGAGGGTCCTTTCATTTCATAACTCCTTACGTAGATCTTGGTGAAACCAGAGTTAGTGAAGTTAGTTTTTTGTGATCCCACATCTGATTGTGATGTTCCTTTGCAGTTTCGATGGAAAGGTCAATGCACACCAAACTGTAAAATCTTGGAGCAAAATAACGGTCGGATCTATGGCAAATGCCCCTGAAACATTGTAAGGCTCGTGTGGTCTCATGTGGTGTCCGATCGAGATGCTTCTTTGCAAGGTCATCAAGAAAGACATTGTATACCATTCTATAAAATCTAGTTGCGATCTAACGGTTGGATCTCTAGAAAACTCAAAAAAATCTCGCGCGTGTCAGAATATCCTAGGAATATACTCCTATGTGCCCCTGAAAATGGCATGCGGCCCCACGCCATTCAAGAGATAACGCCAGATGACGCCGAGAATTTTTTGGTGCATTTTTTGGGTTCAAAATTCCATGAGCCCACACGCTATAAAGTTTATCTTTGCCAAATAAAGAAAAGTTTATCTGTGTCATGTGAGGTAGTTACAGTCCTTTGTGCTCGGCATCTGCCTCTTGCAGCATTTGCACTGAAAGGGAATTTTTCTCGCGCTCGTGCTGTGCATCGGCGTCCACTTCAAGACACACCCAGTTTGTAACTTCGCCGCCAACTCCGCTGCCCACTCCGCCACCCACACGCAGCCCACTTGGCGTCCCGGGAGATTTCAGCACCACTCTCCAACTGTAAGTGGCAGAGTAGCCTTGCTGCTACAATCCGCTGCACACACAGTGCACATTCGCCAGTGAGTCCGGCCTCGATTGTCACGGCCTCCATTCGGCTTCAAATGGTAAGTCTTTTAGACCAAGTAGAAAATGGCATGAGGCCACATGCCATTCAGTAGCAACATTGGCATGCACCGATTGGGCTCTCGAGTGCAGTCTGGTTACAGATGGCGTGTAGCCTCACGCCATCTTAGGATGCAGCCTCAAGACATCTGATGTAGTGGTGAATGGCGTGTGGCCTCACGTTATTTCCAGCTGCTAGCTTTTCATCTGTCAGCTCTAATTGTTGTGCATTTCTGAACAGGCAAGGAATTGCATTCTTCTTCCAGCCACTGTCAATGTGGATGCAGAGAAGGGGGAGGAGCTCACCAGTTGGACTTTCGGGATGGAAGGCGAGGATCTGATGCTGTTGTAAGCCACAAATTTTTCCTTTCCAATTTGCCAGCTTACCTCGTCTATCCGTCCAACACTGCCTTGGCTTTTGCTAAGTTCCCTTGCCAAGGTTCTCGCCTATGGTACCAACTCCTACTTGGTTTCAGCTACTCACTGCACGGGCAACGGAGTGTTAGCCATCCTTCCACGGATTCCCAAATCACTCCCAATCCCCCTCCCCGGGTTAGACTGGACTTAAGGTTCGGCTACACTCCCCGCAAGCACAAGCAGCCAAGCACACCAAGCTTCCAGGTTCCTAACATCCCTTGGTACCACAAGACTTGATCATGGGACCCTCTAAATCCCAAGTCTTGAGTGCAACACTTGCTTCGGGACGCCGGGGCGAAACACCGTGGCCTAACGGCCCGGTATGGGTACCTCTCGCCCCCCACTTCCGTCCCGAAGGAAGGCCCAAGCCCCTAGGAAGGGCGAGGACCAATGAGCCGCATGGTACTCAAGTGGGGCACCACTCCACATGAGCCGGGAGCACCGCAATCGGTTTCCCTTTCGGGAGTGGGAGCTGCTCTTGAGCACTTCCTTGGATGGCCCCTCCGGCACCAGCCAAGTCCATGCTCACTCCCACCCAAGGCCCCTTAGTCCCAGTCCCAACCTCAAGTCGGTTTGGAAGCCCAACTGGAGAGTCCCTTCAAAACTGGTTCCTGGACCTCACTATCCCTACTATACTTTTGGAACCCCCTGCAGCCCCCCCCCCCTGGGAGACGCACGCTTTGGGCTTTCACCCCTTGACCCGTATTAGTATTTGGACTTAGTCTCTGGCTCGATCTCGGACCCGATTTCGGATCCGACTTCGGATTCGGGTTCGGACTCGATCACGGACTCGATCTCGGACCCGATCTCGGACCCGACCTCGGACTTGACCTCGGACTCGGTCTCGGACCCGATTTCGGATCTCGGACTCCGTCTCGAACTCGGTCTCGAACTCGGACTCGAACTCGGTCCCCGAGTCGGTCTCGGACTCGATTCCGGACTCTATCTCGAACTCGGTCCTAGAGTCGGTCTTGGACTCGATCTTCGACTTGGTCCCATCCGATGAACTCTTTGTCATTTTGGTCATGCTTTCAGGGTTCCTTTAGCCTACGACACCTCGGTGAGTTGGTTCCTTACAACTCCACCACCCATAGAAGAAGTTCGATGCCCACATCGAACGTCTCTTTTTTTTTTATCCTACGACTTGTTGACCATGTCTCCAGGGGCATCCCCCCACTTAGCGGTGTGCCTAAGTTAGCCTCCCCGGCCAAGAGCTCATGACAACGGAATATAGGTGTCCCTATACTCCACCCCTCACCACGCCCTAGTATGGGGTCGGGACTTGAACCCAGCCTTGCTTTACTAGGGGGTTGGGACTCGAACCCAACCTCCGTAGAATACGTCTACGGTTTCGACATCCCCGCAGGGAGTCGGGCGTAGCTCCCTACGCCTGGTCGACCTAGCTAACCCATGCTAATTAGCTCACCTTCGGCGCGCCTTCGGGTCCCAACATATGCCACTTGCTCAACTTTGCAAATTGATATATTTTTAATTGAACTTTGCATAAGTACATAGAGTTCTGCCTTGCAGAAATTCCTCCACTAGATCTCGCGCGTTCGCTAGGTTCTCCTCCGGTTCCCATGTTGCTTCGCAGTGTGGAAATCCCTTCCACTTCACATGGAACTCTCTCACCTCGCGTCCTTGTCGCTTGCTCTTGCGCGCATTGAGGATGGCCTCGACTTCGTATTCCTCTTCCCCTTGGATAACCTCAGGTAAAGGTCTTACTTGGTCCTTGCGAAGCGGATCCTCAAAGTACGGCTTGAGTAAGTTCACATGGAACACTGGGTGCATCTTCCCCATCTCTCGAGGAAGTCGGAGTCGGTAAGCCACTTTACCGATTCGTGCCTCAATCTCGTAAGGCCCCGCGAACCTGCTTAAGGAACTCAAGATCAATTCATTTACAGGAATACATGCATTTTTACCTTTGGGTCAACTTTCGGCTGATCCCACTTGGTAGCCTAAGGTTCTTGGTGTTCAGCCACACCTTCTCCCCAGCTTGGAACTCTACATCCCGGCGCTTTAGGTTCGCGTACTTGGTTTGCCTTTGTTGAGCTCGTTCCAAGGAATCCCTCACTAGATTCCAAATGTTGAGTCTTTCCGCCGTGAATGCCTCCACTGCGGGTAACTCTCCATGATACTCGGCCACACCGAGTTCCACAGGACCTTCAATAGCTCGCCCATTGATGACTTCCCATGGACTCACCCCGATGCTCGAATGTGGTGAGTTGTTATAACACATTTCCGCAAGTCCCAAATGACTTACCCAGTCGGTCTGGTCTCCCGAGACATAGCATCGCAAATAATCCTCCAGCTGCCTATTCACCCTTTCCGTTTGTCCGTCTGTCAAGAAGTGTTAGTGCCATCAATCTTGACTCAATACCCATTACCTGTCTGTGGGTGATAGGCCGTGCTGAATTTCAACTTGGTGCGATACTGTTCTAGGAGTGTCCTCCAGAACCTACTGGTGAAGATCTTATCCCGATCTGAGATAATCTCTTCCGGCCTTCCCCGCACTCGAACCACTTGTTCGAAGAACAGCTTCGCCACACCTTCCGCATCCACATCCGTTGTGGTGGGTAT
This sequence comes from Selaginella moellendorffii, assembly GCF_000143415.4. Taxonomy (NCBI): domain Eukaryota; kingdom Viridiplantae; phylum Streptophyta; class Lycopodiopsida; order Selaginellales; family Selaginellaceae; genus Selaginella; species Selaginella moellendorffii. The sequence goes on along the minus strand of NW_003314294.1, from coordinate 1,509,596 downwards.
GAAATGTGCCATCTTCGAAAATCGGTCCACCACCACGAATATTGCATCGAACCCCTCGCTTGGGGGTAGTCCCGTGATGAAGTCCATCGTGAGACATTTCCACGGACGATCTGGAATGGGGATGCTTTGCAACAAGCCCCCACTAGCCTTCGTCACGGCCTTGACCTGCTGACATGTTGGACATGTCTTTACATAGTCTTCGACGTCCTTAGCCATATCCGGCCAGTGATACTTCCTTTTGAGTAAGCCCATCGTCTTGGGCACTCCGCCGTGTCCCGCAAGAGGTCCGTCATGACACTCTTCCAAGGCTACTTTCCTTAGTTCCCCTTCTGGAACATACACCCTCGTTTGCTTGTAATATATGAGTCCGTTGCGTTCCGCATAGCCCGTTTTCTCTTCCGTTGGCAGCTCACCTCTCTGGTGAGCTTCCCGCGCCTCCAGATTCCTCAGCAACACTTCTTGTGCTAGACCATCACTCTCGTATGCGGTCCGCACATCGTCCCAAAAGGTTGCTGTCGCGCTAGATATCGCCAACTTCAAGCTCGCTTTTCGACTTAGCGCATCTGCCACGATGTTGCTCTTCCCAGGCTTGTACAGGATCTCGCAATCAAACTCGGCCAAAGCATTGGCCCACCGACCTTGTTTTCCCCTTAGGTCGGGCTGTGACAAGAAGTGTTTCGTTGCCACATTGTCCGTGTAAACCTTGAAGTGTCTCCCAAGGTAGTGTCGCCACTCCTTGAGCGCCTTGACCACCGCAAACAATTCCTTCTCGTGGGCAGGCCACTTCCGTTGAGCCTTGTCCAGCTTCTTCGAGAAGAACGCTACTGGATGGTTGTCTTGCTTCAAAACTGCGCCCAACGCAAAGTCCGAAGCATCCGTGTCTACCTCAAAGTCCTTACCAAAGTCTGGTAATGCCAACACCGGAGCCTTCCTCAACTTCCCTTTGAGGTGGACGAATGCCGCCTCGCATTCCGCTGTCCATACCATCTTCCCTTTTCCTGTTTGGTCCGTTAAGGGCAGGGCTACTCTCGAATAGTGTCTGATAAACTTTCGATAGTAGTTGCATAACCCCAGGAACGCCCTCAACTCATGTACATTCGATGGTCGTTCCCATTCCTGGATCGCTTGGACCTTCTCCGGGTCCACCTTGAGCCCGTCCTGGCCCACCACATGCCCGAGAAACTTTACCTCTTGTTGAGCAAAGTCACATTTGCTCTCTTTAGCATACAGTTTGTGTTCCCTTAGTTTCTCAAACACCTTCGCCAAGTGTTCGGCATGCTCCTCTAGCGTCTCGCTATAGATCAAGATGTCGTCAATATAGACGACCACGAAGCGATCCAGATAGGGTACAAAGATGTGGTTCATCAACGCCGAAAACGTTGCCGGCGCATTGCACAGCCCAAAGGGCATCACCAAAAACTCAAAGCTCCCATACCTCGTTCGACAGGTTGTCTTCTCGACATCTTCCTCAGCTACCCTGATCTGGTAGTATCCTGACCTTAGGTCAATCCTCGAGAAGTATTTTGCCTTTCCCAACCTATCGAACAGGTCCTCGATCCTTGGCAAAGGGTACTTGTTCTTCTTGGTATACTTGTTGAGCAACCGGTAGTCTATGCACATGCGCATAGATCCATCTTTCTTTTTCACAAATAGCACCGGCGCCCCATACGGTGACTTGCTCAACCTAACATACCCTTTGTCCACCAACTCCTCTAGTTGGCTCTTGAGCTCCTTGAGTTCTTTTTCGTTCAATCGATAGGGTGGACGAACCACCGCCTCAGCACCCTCGACCAGCTCAATCTTATGTTCTATCGGTCGTGCGGGGGGCAACCCCGCCGGTAGCTCCTCTGGCATGGTATCCTGGAATTGGTCCAGCACCTGCTGGATCACTAAAGGTACTTCTTCCGTTCTTGTCTTTTTGTCACTCTTCACCGAGAGTAAGCACAAAAAGGCTGCCTTAGTTCCTTTAGTGAGTTGTCCTCTCGTGGACACCAGGTTTAAGCATGACTCTTTGGCCTTGCTTTGCCCTACCTTTAGATCCTGGGCCTCCACCCTAGATCTTCTTCCTTGGGCATTCGCCAATACCACAAGGTTCCTACCTTGTCCATGCAGGGCCACCACGAACCGATTAAACCAATCCATTCCGAAGATCACGTCAAATCCCGCCATGTCCAAGACGGTGAAATCCATGTCCACTTTCCATGTCCCCACTTCGACTCTCGCTTGTCGAAGTACCTCATCGGTGCTTTGGCTACCTTGAACAAACTCTATAGTCCTTGGTTCGCCTAGCCGCTGCACCGTTAGTCTGGCTTGCCGGACTATGTCTGCAGCCACAAAATTATCCGAAGCACCCGTGTCAATAAGGATCTTAACAAAGCTACCTCCGAGCTTCCCTCGGAGGGCTAGTAGATGTCGCGAACGACTCTCTACCAAAGTTGCTCGTGTAATGAGTAACTTTGAGTTAGGGACTGGATCACATACCTCAGTTTGGACTTCACCCGACTTGATGGCCATATTGGCTCTGGCCTTCTTCGGGTAGGGACATTCCCTTGAGAAGTGTCCCGCTTCGCCGCAGTTGTAGCATACGTTGTTGCCCACGCTGCTATACGACTTGACCTTCTTATCCGTGGGTTTGTCTCTTTTCGCTTGACTTCCCCACGTACTCGCTCGCTGGCCACCGGATTTGCCTTTCCGGAACCCCGAGGACTCATTCTTAGAGAAACTCTTCTTGAATTTCCCCTTGCTGTATGTTCCCCTCGGTTTGGCCCCTTTGTGAAACGTGGATCCCGACCCCGTCGTGTTCCCCTTTCGCAGGTTATCGTTGAAATGCACCTTGATGGCCGCATCCAACGCTTCCTTGTAGTTGGTCGGGTTCCAGCGCATCACCTCACCGCGAGCCCAGGTTTGCAAACCTGATATAAAGGCATGGAACGCATCCATATCCCCCATGTCCGTGACAAGTATCCTCTTTGCCATGAACCCATTCACATATTCCTGGATGGTTCCAGTCTGCTTCAGCCTACTCAGCTCATCTCTCAGATGCAGAGTGGCATTCGGAGGAACGTATGTCGCGCGGATCCTCGCCTTCATCATGTCCCAAGTGGCCACCGGTCCTTCGTTGGCCTCCGTTGTTCTCCACCAAGACTTGGCATTATCTGCCAAGTATGGTTTTGCACATGGGACCTTCTCCGAGCTCGGTAACCGCAACGCTCGGAAGTAGTCCTCCATATCGTAAAACCAATCCTCCACAACCTTATAGTCGTTCACTCCCTTGAACACCGGTGGGGGCTTTGGTTTGTACTTGGGAACTGCCTGAGGGACTGATTCCACTTCGGTCTGTTCGACCTTGTCTGGTTTTGCCTCAGTCCCTGCCGAAGGGTCCGCACCTTCTGCGCTGCCAGCATCCGCAGTCTTTCGCTTTTTCTTCCGCTTCTCGTCACGCTTTAACTTGCGTACGAGAGTCTCCAGCAGGGCATTGGTCTGTGCCAACTGTCCTTCTAGCACGTCCAATCGAGCCTTGGACGACCGAACCTCGCCACCGGACTCCTGTTTGGAAGTTTCCTCACTGGAGTCCTCCTCATGCAAGGATTCCTCATCCATAGCCTCTTGTTCAACCGGAGGCTCCAGCTCCGGCGGAGGTTCCGTCTCCGCCTGGGTTCGCTTACGCCCTGCCCTTGCCATCTCCCAGCAATCCGCCTCTATCCTTCGCTAGAACTGAGATAAAGGCTCCGATACCAAATTGTAAGCCACAAATTTTTCCTTTCCAATTTGCCAGCTTACCTCGTCTATCCGTCCAACACTGCCTTGGCTTTTGCTAAGTTCCCTTGCCAAGGTTCTCGCCTATGGTACCAACTCCTACTTGGTTTCAGCTACTCACTGCACGGGCAACGGAGTGTTAGCCATCCTTCCACGGATTCCCAAATCACTCCCAATCCCCCTCCCCGGGTTAGACTGGACTTAAGGTTCGGCTACACTCCCCGCAAGCACAAGCAGCCAAGCACACCAAGCTTCCAGGTTCCTAACATCCCTTGGTACCACAAGACTTGATCATGGGACCCTCTAAATCCCAAGTCTTGAGTGCAACACTTGCTTCGGGACGCCGGGGCGAAACACCGTGGCCTAACGGCCCGGTATGGGTACCTCTCGCCCCCCACTTCCGTCCCGAAGGAAGGCCCAAGCCCCTAGGAAGGGCGAGGACCAATGAGCCGCATGGTACTCAAGTGGGGCACCACTCCACATGAGCCGGGAGCACCGCAATCGGTTTCCCTTTCGGGAGTGGGAGCTGCTCTTGAGCACTTCCTTGGATGGCCCCTCCGGCACCAGCCAAGTCCATGCTCACTCCCACCCAAGGCCCCTTAGTCCCAGTCCCAACCTCAAGTCGGTTTGGAAGCCCAACTGGAGAGTCCCTTCAAAACTGGTTCTTGGACCTCACTATCCCTACTATACTTTTGGAACCCCCTGCAGCCCCCCCCCCCTGGGAGACGCACGCTTTGGGCTTTCACCCCTTGACCCGTATTAGTATTTGGACTTAGTCTCTGGCTCGATCTCGGACCCGATTTCGGATCCGACTTCGGATTCGGGTTCGGACTCGATCACGGACTCGATCTCGGACCCGATCTCGGACCCGACCTCGGACTCGACCTCGGACTCGGTCTCGGACCCGATTTCGGATCTCGGACTCCGTCTCGAACTCGGTCTCGAACTCGGACTCGAACTCGGTCCCCGAGTCGGTCTCGGACTCGATTCCGGACTCTATCTCGAACTCGGTCCTAGAGTCGGTCTTGGACTCGATCTTCGACTTGGTCCCATCCGATGAACTCTTTGTCATTTTGGTCATGCTTTCGGGGTTCCTTTAGCCTACGACACCTCGGCGAGTTGGTTCCTTACAGCTGTACAACACAGATGGTGGGAGAAAAGAATGCATGGGGATCCTCATCCAAGTGACAGACACTCCATGCAGTTCCATGCAAGAATATGGACTGGCACTTGTGGTAGAGACAGCGTCCGCCTTCAAGATCCACCTTGCACATCCTAGCGGCTTCTCGGAGGGGGGCAGCGGTTATGAGGAATTCCTAGAGGGAGCTAGGGAGAGGTTGTCCAGGAGGCCCACAATTTCAAAGACGCTGCGGGTCTATGAAGATCACATGGAATCCACGGACCTCACCTACGGCGATGTTCAAAACCTATATTCCAACATTGAGCCGTTGAGAGTGCCTCCAGTTTGCGAAGCGAAGGGGAAGGGGGTCGATCTGGAAACTACCCCGAAGCAGAAAAGGGTGGTCAAGCTCAAGCCGACGTCCGACTCTGCTGCTCCAAAAAAGAAGTTACTCGGTGATGCCATTGCCTCGGGTTCGAACACTACACCCACCAAAAAGAAGAGCCGCAAAGAGCAGAAAGAGCAAGAAGAGGCAGCAAAAATCGTCGCAGATAATAGTACTTGTTACTATTCCAACAAAGTATATACAATCGACGTGAGCCGTATCGAGATCCAAAGCAAATACAACCACAGGCTAGTATCTAATGAGTGGGTGGAGAAACTGAAGCAGAAGATGCTAGCAAGTCCAGTAACACCCGACATCGCAGACGTGATCCCCTACTACCGAACAATGAAGGGCGAGACGAGGTTTCCAGACTTGATCAATAGGAAGGTGTTGGACGATCAGAACATCCGGTTCTATGCCGTCTCCGGGCAGCATTCTAGCTTGGCGATGCAACAGATAGTTGTGGATATTATGGTGGGCGAGGAGGTGAAGAAAGTCTTCAAGACAAGAGTTGTCCGCCTGATAAAAGGCAACTCGCCCCTCCGATCTATCATATACATCTCCCACGCGCAGAATGTCAAGCAAGAAACGTGCTACAAATCGGGTCTGCACGAGACATTGGCACGAACACGGAAGCTCTGGGTTCAACTGAAGAAGCCACAAAAACCAGGACAAGGACGTGCACTAGCAACTAGCGCCTGGCAGGTAAGCCTCGTTGCATGTGGCATAGCATGTGGCCTCACGCCATTTCCATTGCAGGAATTCTCGAGTCTTCTCTCGAAAACACTGGGGGTCAATGACACACTCAGCATCCATAACATTCTACTCGCGACAAAAGTTGTTTTTGACAAATGGGTAGATGTGCTGAGGAGGTACCATGACGGGGAGTTGCTAAACTCAATGGGTGTGGAGGACGGCCGGAAGCCCAATGATTTGAAGCTCAACGCCTTGCGTTTCTCGCGGTCTCTAGACGACGACGACCTTCTGACAGTGGCTAATGCTCTTCTACGTGGTGAGGTAGTCTTCAACAAGACCAAAATGACTCCTGGCCATATTGTGACATACGAGGACTTGTGCACGACTCTGAGAGCTCGTGCGCTATTGAAGGATTGGATCTTCGAGCAAGTGGCCGTGGCGAGGGTGAGCATCGACACCACGCAAGAGATGATGGAAGAGCTGGACTTGTCAAATGAAGACATCGACGAGTACGTGAAGGGGGCCCCCAAGTTCATCGATCTGCTGCGGGATGCCACGAAAAATAAAGCTGAGAAGTTGGATCAATATCCAAATTTCATTAAGAGGGATGTTGACCGCCGGCTTCAGAAACAGCTCGACCCCGCAGCAGAGGCCTATCGAGAACCTTACCGGGTATACGTGAATTCGGATGAGGATCAAAGGTGGAGGAGCATCGTTTCCCGCAGAGATGAGCAGGTCAAAAAACATCTTTTGTGTGATGGACTTCACAAACGAGGAGATCACTCATGTAGACGAAGTCAGCTCCATCATTGACTTAATGGTGGGACTTGCGGAGGTGGAATCTTCAGTCCACTATATGATCTACGACTTCGAATCCTATCACAAGTTCTGGAAGGCCTTGAACGAGGTGAAGGCTCGGTTGAAAGGCAAGGAGATGCAGGAGATCCATGGGATAATGGCTAAGAAGAAGATACCGACGAATGTCCGCATCTTCACACTCGCCCTTGTTATTGGTCCTGCAGCAGAGTGGGACTGGAGTGACTTCCCAGCTTCGTTCAACAAAGCCGGTCGAATTGATCTCAGGGAGGTCAATTTACCCGTGCCTGAGGAACTGAAGACGGCTATGGAGCTTTCGAATCCAAAGAAAGCTCCAGGTGCAGCATGGGAAATGCTCAGTTGGGTCTTCAACGCAATAGCGGGTGACTCCAAGGGCAAATGCGTTGTCGAGTACAACTGCGGCGGACTATTCTTTCGAGCCGCACTACTCAAGAGTGTCCCGTGTGTTGCGGTGACAAACTCCATTGAAGAGGTGACTTCAATGGAGCATATAATTACAGTTGCCAAAGAAAAACAGTATCTTCTCTACGAACCTGGTGAGTACGCACTTTAAGTTTAAATGTTATCTCACAAGCTCTGTATGCAGGAGCGTGGCCACCCCCAGATGCTGAAATGGCGTTAACAGCTACTGATGTTAGGCCGAGGTCACAACCTGCACAAGGTAAGGTCACGTGAGGCCTCACACCATTTTGATTATAGATCGTTGTGAATATTCAGACACGAGGACTGAAAAGCGCACTGGTGGCGCGTCGAAGAAGGACAAACAGACAAGCAATAGGAAAAAAGGAGGTACAAATTATATTTGCAATGGCGTGTGGTCTCATGCCATTCCTTGCAGGAGACACTTCTTCAAAGGCAAAACAGGCAAGCACCAGCCAAGCTCAAACTGACAGTGGTCATAAAAAGCGAAAGCACGTTGGACAGTCGTCGGGATCAGAGGCGTTTGATTCGAAAAGGAAGAAGGGCAACGAAAAGATGATAGGTAATGCCTCGTGGTTATGGCGTGTGTGCTCATGCCATTCATTGCAGATCAAGGGCTGAGTGAAAGGAGCCAGTCACCACCTTCTGACTCAGATTCCTATGGCAGACTCCCCTTCCCCAATCTCAATGGAGAGGTACAATGGATGAGGGATGCTTTTCAAGTCAGGGCCACGTTTTTCTCATCTCGTCGTCTTCGAAGGGTGCAAGAACGTGCAGAAACCATGTTAAGACAATTGGGTGAGGATACGGTCCTAGGTCACGCACTAAAACAGGCTATGGATGTCTTGTATTTTGAGATGGAGACTCGGCCAGATGATTTTCCCAAGATGGTCCTGGAAAAACAAGCCATCCAGCTTGAGCAGCCTATGGAAGAAATGCAAGAGGGGGATGAGGAGCCAGAGAAAGATAATGAGCAGGAAGAGCAGAAGGATGAAGAGGAGGACAAAGAAGAGGAGGACGAAGAAGAGGAGGATGAAGAAGAGGAGGACGAAGAGGACTTGGATGGTCCTCACAATGGTGACGATCACAATAACGACGATGACGATGATGACGACGATGGCCAGCCTGAGGTGGCCAAAGAGCAGTGGAGGAAGGTCATACAAGACAAACCATCAGGTAAATAATAGTACATCCATTCCTAACCTTTTACCATTTCTAACATTGTCCATGTAGGTCGCAGAAGAAATGGTAAGTAGAGATTATTCAGTTGAATTAAGATACAAACTCTAGCCTTTAGTGTCGAGGAAGGATAGTGCCAAGCAAGGGTCAAAACGTATGTCCAATCCTTCAGAATCAGCAGTGCGCCCAAGTGATATCGGTCCTAGTTCCTCAATAGCAGTTGATGGTAAATACAGTATAGTCGATTCAATGTGCTAATGAGTTTGTTTTTAGTAGCACGGGAGGATACCATCTCAATCGAAGGGAGATATTTGGACATGCATATGGATCCGCCAGTGGACTCTACTTGCCTGCAAGAGTCATCAGAGCTGGTGGAGGCTACTATCCATATCAACGCCAAGCAAGCTGACCACGCTCCACTTGATGCTGCCCATACCACTGAGTCAATCTTGTCCACGTATCCAACTGACGGTGACCAGGCGCCATTGGACCCGCATGAGGCCGCCCCAGCCGCCGAGCCGGTCGTATCCTCATTTCCAACGTGTGCCCAATCGTCTGACTACGCGCCGTTGGAACCTCCCTACACCGCCCCTGCTGCCTGTTCGGTCATGTCCACTTTGCCAACGGAGGCACCAGCTGAAATGGCATGTGATCACACGCCATCGGAACCACCCCATGCCACTGTTGAGCCAGTTGTACCAGAGTCTACAGCTGAAATGGCATGTGCCCACACACCATCGGATGCGATTGACCCCACATTGCAGAGGAGAGTATTTCCGCCCTTCACGTTTCCTCGACCAAAACCCTCTGAACGACCATCGGGAGCATCATTCGCTAATATTGTAGATGGTAAAATTGACTTGTACCATTTTTTATGCTGACGCATTTCATTTCAGAGTCACGGCGAAAGTACTGTATCGTTTTTGATCTGAACGGTGTCCTTTTCTCCCATGAGCGTGGCTCGTCCTCGAATGTCACTGCACCCTCCAAAGCCTGCGGTCGCAAGTTGGTCAAAAGAGACAGATTCACATTAATCACACGGGAGAAACTGCGGGATCTAATAATGACCATGCGACACTTAAAACAGAGGGCCGGGTTCAATTTGCAATTGGGAGTTTGGACATCCATGATGCGCCACAATGCATTAACGTTGCTACAGATGATGCACGATCAGACGCGAGTAATATTACCATTTGACTTTCTCCTAACGCAAGAGGATTGCTTGACTATGGTCCATGTGAGGGGTAGCAAGCCCATCTTCATCAAGGCAGAGGATGTAGTGATGAACCGGACTGCTAGGTCAAGTGAAATCCTCATCATCGATGACTCGCCGATTAAAACTGCAGCGAACACGCACACATATGCAGTGCACCCCATCTCTTGCAGTATGGAAACTAGGGAGAAGAAACCGTATGTTCTGGGGGACCTTGCAAAACGGCTTGAAGCGATGGTGATAGAGAACCGGCCAGTCCAGGAGGTGGCTGCAGAAATCAACCAAATGGCAGATGGAATGGTATATCAGAAGCCATTTGATCGGACAGACACCAGTCATCATTTATGGCATGTATATTGTCTAGCCAAGCACTATCCGCATCTCCATAATCTGCTCAACCGGATGGGTTCTTCGACCACTGAACATGAGCGTGGACGTATTAGAGAAGAGATGGCATTACTATTGGGTTTAAATCCTGATAGTGTGGAGAGTGATGAAATTCCAAGATTATTGTATAGGTGTTGGAGGCAAAAAATAACAGTCTGAGATGGCATGTATTTATTTAAAAATGTAACTTATTATGGCATGGGGTTCCATGCCATTGTATTAATATTAAAAGACAATTCTTTGAGAGGATTTGCATTATACTAGAAGTGTTACAGCATGTTATTGGAAGTCTGCGAAGTTGTTTTATTAATAAGGGGAAAGTAAAGATTGAATGGGGACTTGGGCTCCACCTAGACTCGGAGCAACTGAGCCAATATTAAAAGGATGGAAAGAAATTGGACGACGATGACAAGGAGAAGAGAGAGGTGAAGTAGTGGCAGGGGGAGGAGAAGTGATTGAGTAGACATTTCCTTGTTTAAAATAAAATGGCATGTGCCTCAATGCAATTGAATTTTGTTATATTTATATACTATATAAAGGTTTGGAAACCTTATTTTACAAGTGGGATAATGATAATTCCCACTTTAACGAAATAGAGCTTATTTCGTAAATATGCCAAATGAGTGATCTAAACACTTTCTATAATTAGTATAGTCTAGCATAATTTTGGCATATCGGTGGCCTAATGTGAGGAGGAGGGTACCCCACTTTTTTCCTTACAAGTCATTTATTTTTGTAACATCACTAGCGTGGAGCTTGGGGTTAGACCCAAGCTAGATGTAGAACAAGGAGCGACATAGCCTAACAAGAGCCAAACTAATGTTTTAAGTGGTCGGACATGCAATCCAACCACTATCCCTAACTGTGCATTGCTTTCTATAGCACAATTTCTTTCTTTTCCTTTCGGTTACAGACTTGGAAGAGTGATTTCTTGTTTGTTTTGCAGCGGATTTACTTGATTTTGGGCATGTTGGATAGGTCTTGAGCTCCTCTTTCCAGCAAGGTATGATACTCATCAAGCCATGCAATATTTAGCTCGATTTGGTATACATTTTGAGGTTTTCACTTTCTCATCTAGATTCTTGGCCCAATTTCTCAAAGAAGTGTATTTGGGTTTATAGATCTGCCCTATATTTATAAGTAGTGGTGATTCTTGGTGTTGGATTTGGGAGAATTTGTGGTATGCAAAAGGATTTTCTTCTCCTACTAAATAAAGGCATCTTTGCAATAAAAATTCTTGCTTCTCTGAGGTTTTTTTTTATGCCATTTGATTCTGGAGGTGCTTCTAGTCCTATGTTTTTTGAAAATATCAACAGCACTTTGGTATTGATCTGGATTGGTGATATATAGATGTTTTTCCATAAAATTGGCGTTCTAAGCTATATTTTCTTGGATCTCACAAGATATTGAAGCATTTTCATTACAAATTCTTAGAGCAGTGTGGTAGATGGGGCTGAGGTCTTTTGAACACCTTACAATCAAAATGGTGAAGGATTGAGACTGGGGTACTCATTTTTCTCTTTTGGGCTAAACTTTCGTGAAAGTTTCTTGGGAAAGAAGCAATCTTCGGGGAGTAGGAGTAGGATCAGGAGTAGAATTAGGAGCAAGCACAAGATTTGGCGCAAAAGTAGGAGTTGGTGCTGGAGTAGGCACTAAAGTAAGAGCGAGAGCAAAGGGTTACTGGTTACCAGTTACCATAAGTTGTCAGCAGTTACTCTATTCTTGAGACTCAGCGGTTATATATGTTTTAAAGTGTGTCCTGGGATGTTGAAAGAGCTACACTAAATCACATTTAGTAACTGACTTACATCTCCTTCCATTTCCAAGCTTATTTATCTTTATCATAGGCATTTTGGGCAACTTTAAGCAACTTGTGGACAAGGTAAAAGGTTCTAAGCCATTTATTTTGGCTAAGGACTCTTCTTTCTATGCTTTGGAGAAGTCTATAGTCTTATTGCTTTTATTAACCCAATTGCCTTGACCAAGCATTTGCAATGTTTAGGGTATTTGATGCCGGTACAAACTAGACATGAGGCAAATTGGTGCCCTTTTACCATACCTCAAGGCACTAAGGTATGAAGTAAACTTTCTAGCATCTAGAGGTAGCTTAGGTATGATATAGCACCTTCTCAAGCCGAGTCTTTTTCATCCTCGGTAGATTCCAGTGACTTAGATCTACGAGTTATGGCACAACCACCTTTAGCTCGACCTCAGCTCCATATTTTGCAAAAGGGGAGTGATCTACCAACCTTCTTAAGTGTTGGAATAGTCTCTCTAACATCACATATCAGTTGCTTTGATTATTACTACACCACAAATATAATTGTCGACGATGATTATATATGTTGCGACTTTTTGCAATTTCTCGAAGGCAAACCGGCAACTTGGGTAGATTCTCTTCTCCCAGTAGACCAGATGGACTTCTAGACACTACTTGCTTTTTTTATTTCATTGAAGAAAAACCCACAAATCACTCCATGGAAATGTTTTACAATGGACTTCATTATGGGACTCCCCTCAAGTGAGGGGTTTGATATGATATTCGTGGTGGTGGATCAGTTTTCGAAGATGGCACATTTCATACCCACCACAATGGAAGTGAATGTGGAAGGTGTGGCAAAGCTATTCTTTGAAAAAGTGGTTCGAGTGCGGAAAAGGCCAAAAGAGATTATCTTAGATCAAGATAAGATCTTTACTAGTAGGTTTTATAGAACTCTCTTGGAACAGTATCACATCAAATTGAAATTCAGCACAGCTTATCACCCATAAACAGGTATTGGGTATTAAGTCAAATTTGATGGCACTAACACTACTTGATAGATGGATAAACGGAAAGGGTGAATAGGCAGATGGAGGATTATTTGCAATGCTATATGTATGGAGACCAAACTGATTGAGTAAATCATTTGGGACTTGCGGAAATATGTTATAATAACTCACCACATTCGAGTATTAGGGTCAGTCCATGGGAAGTTATCAATGGGCGAGCTATTGAAGGCTCTATGGAACTTAGTGTGGCCGAGTATGGAGAATTACCCGCAGTAGAGGTGTTCACGGTAAAAAGATTTAACATTTGGAATCTAATGAGGATTCCTTGGAATAGGCTTAACAAAGGCAAACTAAATACGTGAACCAAAAGCGTCAAGATGTAAAGTTCCAACCTGGGGATAAAGTGTGGCTGAACACCAAGAATCTAAGGTTACCAAGTGGGATTAGCCGAAAGTTGACCCAAAGGTAAAATGCATGTATTCTTGGAAATGAATTGATCTTGAGTTCTTTAAGTAGGTTCACAGGGCCTTATGACATTGAGGCTCGAATTGGTAAGGTGGCTTACCGCCTCCGATTTCCTCGAGAGATAGGGAAGATGCACCTTGTGTTCCATATGAACTTACTTAAGCTGTACTTGAGGACCTGCTTCGCAAGGACCAAGTAAGACCTCTACCTAAAGTTATTCAAGGGGAAGAGGAATACAAAGTCAAGTCCATCCTTAATGTGTGCAAGAGCAAGCGACAAAGATGTGAGGTGAGGGAGTTCCATATAAAGTGGAAAGAATTTCCACACTACGAAGTAACATGGGAACCGGAGGGGAACCTAGCGAATGCATAAGATCTAGTGGAGGAATTTTTGCAAGATAGAACTCTATATATCTATACAAAATTCAATTAAAGAATCTATTTGAGAAATTGAGCAATGTCATATGTTAGAACCCAAAGGGTAAGCTAATTAGCATAGGTTAACTAGGTCAACCAGGCATAGGGAATTACACCTGACTCCCTATGGGGATGTCGAATCCGTAAACGTATTCCACGAAGGTTGGGTTTGAGTCCCAACCCCCTAATAAAGCAAGACTGGGTTCAAGTCCCAACCCTATACTAAGGCGTGGTGAGGTCAAGGGTATAAGGACACTTATATTCTGTTGTCATGGGCTTTTGGCTGGGGAGGCTAACTTAGGCACACTGCTAAGTGGGGGGATGCCCCTGAAGACATAGTCAACAAGTTGTAGGATTAAAAAGAGACATTTGATGTGGGTATCAAACTTTTTCTATGGGTGGTGGAGTTGTAAGGAACCAACTCCCTGAGGTGTTGTAGGTTGAAGGATCCCCAAAAACACGATCAAAAAGATAAAGAATTCATCGGATAAGACCAAGTATGAGATCAAGTTCGAGACCAACTCCAAGACCGAGTTTGAGACCGAGTCTGATATCGACTCTGAGACCGAGTTTGAGACCGAGTCCAAGACCGAGTTTGAGATCGAGTCTGAGATTTGAGACTGAGTCCGAGATTGAGTCCGAGACAGAGTCCGAGGTTGGGTCCGAGATCAAGTCTGAGATCGAGTCTGAGACCAAGTCTGAGGTTGATCGGAGTCTGAGTCTGAGATCAAGTCTAAGACAGAGTCTGAGGTTGGGTCCAAGACCGAGTTCGAGGTCAAGTCCAAGATTGAGTCCGAGACTAAGTCCGAATACTAATACAGATCGTGGGGTGAAAGCCTAAAGCGTGTGTCTCTGAGAGGGGGGCAGGGGGGGCTGTAGAGGGTTCCAAAAGTATAGTAGGGATAGTGAGGTCTAGGAATCAGCCTTGAAGGAACTCTAGTGGTGTTTTCGAACTGATTTGGGGTTGAGATTGAGGCTTAAGGGCCTTGGGTGGGAGTGAGCATGGACTTGAATGGTGCCGGAGGGGCCACCCAAGGAAGTGCTCAAGAGCAGCTCCCACTCCCGGAAGGGAAACTAACTACAATGCTCCCAGCTCATGTGGAATGTTGCCCCATTTGAGTACTTTGCAACTCATTGGTCTTTGCCCTTCCTAGGGGCTTGGGCCTTCCCTTCAAAATGGAAGTGGGGGAGTAGGGTACCTATACTGGGTCGTTAGGCCACGGTGTTTCCCCCCGGTGTCCAGAAGCAAGTGTTGCACCCAAGGCTTAGGATTTAGAGAGTCCTATGATCAAATCTTGTTGTACCAAGGGATGTTAGAAACCTGGAGGCTTGGTGTGCTTGGCTACTTGTGCCTATGGGAAGTGTAGCCAAATATTAAGTCCAGTTTAACCCGGGGAGGGGGATTGGGAGAGAAATTAAGAATTCGTGGATGGATGGCTAACGCTTTGTTGCTTATGTAGTGAGTTGCTGAAATGAAGTAGGACCAAGTAGAAGCTAGTATAATAGGCAAGGGAACATAACTAAGGCCAAGGCCATAGTGGTTGGATAGACAAGGTAAGCTAGCAAATTGGAAAAGAAAAATTTGTGGCTTACAAACTCATCCTCTGATACTAAATGTAATACACATGATTTTCACTCTTTATCCTATGGTGATTTACCATAAGATAACCACGAAGTGGAACTTAAACCCTCTATGTGCCACATATTACATGCCATATGCCACATGCCATATGTCAAAGGACAGCAGAGTGGAACCCAAATTTCATAGCCTTGGGCCACTAAATGAAGGTACGGAACCAAACTCCCAAGCTTGCAACCAAGGAGTAAAGGAACTAGAGCACGAAGTGACTCCTGAGTGTTCAGCCCAAGGAGTAAAGAGACAAAAGCACAAAGTGATGTTGGAACAGTCTTAAAGCATCTAACATCCTAATACTAGGACCAACACACAAAACAGAGCCAAATGGAGTTTAGCACTATTTCAGTATATCAGTTGCCTAATATGAGGTTATGGGTACTTCACCAGCTAGTATGGTGTGGAACTTGGACTTCGATCTAAATTAAATGCAGAACAAGGACAACCACCCTTAGTATTAAGAGTTAGTCTTTAGGACTAACTTGAAACTTACTAAATATGGAATGACACTAAATTGTGAATTTAGACACGAGACCAACACCAATAACAAATTGACAATCTCTATATTCCATAGATATGCCTGTGAGACACAAAACCCTAAGCCCCAAAGTGGAGTCGAAAGGGTGCCATGTGGTAGTGGCCGAAGTAAAAGCCAAAAGAGCGTAACACATTTAGACTAAAAGCTCCGATTTGAAAAGTCGAGAGTAGGAGTGGAACTCCCAACGAAGTGCTCGAGGAACAAACACGAAGTGAACAATAAGTGAGTCTCTAAAAAAGGGATACAAGAGGACCAACACATGACATATAGAAGAGTTCGAGATGGAGTCTAAGATGGATCCGAGATGGAGTCCAAGGTGGACCCGAGATGGAGTTCGAGATGGACACGAGATGGAGTCTGAAATGGACCCGAGATAGAGTCCAAGATGAACCTGAGATGGAGTCCAAGATGGACTCAAGATGGACCCAAGATGGAGTCCAAGATGGACCTGAGATGAGGTCCGAGATGGAGTCCGAGATGGACCTGAGATGGAACCAAGACCAAGACCGAGTTTGAATCTGAAACCAGGACCGAGACCAATTCCGGACCAAGACCGAGTCCGAGTCCGAGTCCGAATACTAATACAGGTTGTTGGGTAAAAGCCCAAAGCGATCGTCCCCCAGAGGGGAGGGGCGGGGGGCTGCAAGGGGTTCTTAAAGTATAGTAGGGAGAGTGTGGGGGTTGGAGCCCAATAGAGCCAATTTGGCTAGGAAAGGCCAATTTGGCCCAAGAAGGTTGTACCCAGATGTTGGGTGATGAGTTAACTATTGGGAAGTCCAAGACTAAAGTGAATATGGATTGACAAGTAGGATAGCTTGGTGAAGTGTTCAAGAGCCAGCTCTAGTTCCCCCGGGAGATCAAATGGTCGATGCTCCCAGTCCAAGCATGGGTGGCATTACCTACTTGGATACCTGGTGTGGCTCAACAGAACCTCGCTCTAAGCCCATGGCTAGAACACCCAAAGGCGGGAGGCGGGGAGAGTACCCACGAGGCTTGTATAGGGCCACGGTGTTCCAAATCGTTGTCCCAAAGTCCCAGACTGTGGAAAAAAAGAGGAGCAATCTTCCAATGTAGTGACCAAGGATACGGTCATATGGTGAGGAAGTCCCAGAGGACTGTGGGACTTAGTGGTCGAGCTTATGATCCTTGATCCAATGGTAGTGTTGGCGAACACGGCCATGGACAGAAGGGATTTGGTGGGGACAGGAAAAAAGATATTAAGAAGGTTATTCCCAATGTCTACAGCTATCCTAAGGATGCTAAGGAGTGGATTTGGGATGATTACTCATGGATGGATCACCCAGTCTTTGAGAGATGGGACAGTGATGCAGGTGGTGTTAGACCACCAGTATGACCAAGGTGAAGGGGCATGGCCTTAGTGTAACAGGCTGATATATCGGTGGTACCTTGGGGTGTTAGTCATGGAATCAGACACGTAAAACACTTGGACCAAATGCAAATGTTAAGTGGCATGGATGCCATTCTCGGGGATAGCAAGCCCCAAGTCTGGAATAGGACTTATGGAAGTTGTGAGTGAGACTCTTCCAAGTGGTCGGAGGTGTGGTTAAGTGACTAAAGTAGAATGGAAAAATTAGTCACTTATAATGCTAAATTAGCAAATCTAGACACTTTCTATAAATAGCAATTAAGACTGAATAGAACTAACATAAAAACCATGATAGTGAGGGTGTTTGGCAAACATAATAAGATATCATCTAGCAAGTTTTATGGGACCAATCTCAATATTGCAAGGTTCTTATTAAACTAGTGTAGAACAAAGCAAAAGAAAACTAATAAGCCGAGCCAAGTATGTTTGGCTAAATAAACATTTAGGAATTCCTTCCTTATGCTCATCTAGCCAAGTACAAATGCTAAATCAAGTTTACTAACACTTGAACAAGAGGGACTGATAAAGGGTTTAGCAATACTAACCTTTTACTATTGTGGCAGTAAAGAAAGAATACCTAAAAGTACTAACCGACAAATAACTTTTGATACCCGTAGTCATATTCATGACACTAAAGGATTTGCCATTAGAGTTACCTCATAGCTATGAGGTTAATCATTAAATTGAGATTTAGATGATCTAGACCATTTATGAAAGTTCCATACCATTTGAACATAAAGGATATGGCTAAACTCAAGAAGCAATATATAGAGCTTCTTGACAAAGGTCATATCCAACCAAGCAAATCACCCAATAAAGTATGAGTCTTTTTTGTTATGAAAAAATAATGGTACCATGAGGATGTTTAATAATTATTAGGCTCTCAATAAAATCACTGTCAGAAACAATTATCCTTTCCCTCGCATTGATGACTTATTTGACCAACTCTTAAATGCTAAGTATATTACACAACTTGATTTGCAGTCTAGGTATCATCAGATATGGGTGGCAAATCAGGGTCTAGAGAAAACAACCTTAAAGACTCATTATGAGTCCTATGAGTTCGTTGTTATGTTGTTTGGGTTATGTAATTCTCTGACAACGTTTAATACAATGATGGATAGAATATTTAGAGATTATTTTGGACATATTTGTTGTTTTATATATGGATGATGTTCTAGTTTTCAGTGAAACATTAGAGGATCATTTGAAACATTTAGAGTTGGTATTTCAAAGTTGCAAGAGAATAAACTATATGCTAGTAAATATGCTTTGGGTTAATTGTGTATGAACTTTCTTGAACATATAGTTGGTGGTGGTGTAATCAAGGTGGATCCAAAGAAAGTGGAAACAATGAAGTCATAGGAAGTCCTAACAACTATATCAGATGTTTGTTCCTTTCTTGGTTTGGCGAGATACTATCATAAGTTTATTTGCAATTTTGCAAGTATTGCACTTTTGTTGACTAAATTAATGAAAGGTAGTATACTGTTTCATTGGATACCAGTTTGTCAACATGCTTTTGTACAATTGAAAGAGATGACTGCAGGTCTTATTCTTATGATCCTAAATCTTGATAAAGCCTTCAAAGTGCATTATGATGCATTTAGCTATGCTATAAGTGCTATATTGCAGCAAGGTTGTGACAATGCAATTGGTGTTATGCTACAACAATGCAATTGTCTTATTACATTTTCTTCTATATGATAGAATACTCCTTCCCAAGAATCTCAGAGATTCTCTTGCTATTCTTGGAAAAGTTGATAGATCTCTCTATCTTGTCATTCCCTATATGGCCAAACGTCAGGATACATAATATTCTACTATTGTTTGATACCAAGGAAGGAGCAATAGCCCTGATTGGCTCATGTCACTAACAAATATTCTACCATATGGCCAACTGTATGGCAAACTCTTCTAAGAATGCAAAAGCACAAAATCAGCAAGAGTATTAGTGATTCAAACAAAGATCTAAGGACTTAATGAGCCCCTCAATCAAACACGCACTCAATTCCCCAACTGCCAATATCCCTACAATAGAATACAAGAAAGTCTATTCACTAGAAACTTTTCCCAACCAACCCTATTCCTAGCTCTTAATATCCATATGGGTTTGTAGTTATCCTCTAGCCACTTCAATCCAACATCCAAAGTCAGACCCAATGAACAATAGCCATGTACCTAACTTTGTTGCCAGTGTTTAATTGTGAGCTACAAAGAAAGCTCTCTAGAAACACTCCAAAACCAAGTGCAATCTCACTAACATTCACAATCTCTTTACTGCTCACTAAAATCACTCTAAAGACACTTTTAAATGCCTTTAATGTTTCTTCTCTATCATTGCCCTCCTTTTTATAGTTAGCTTTGCCATTAATTCCTCCA